>NW_027106953.1:398993-424404 GCF_000696795.3 Halyomorpha halys
TGGTTGAAAGATTTGTATTTTAGTAGCTTTTTAGTAGTTCTCCATAATGATTTGTCAGTGGTATTTACGTTTTCTGTTAAGTTCTGGAAATTTTTTATTCTGTGTTTTCTAATTTCTGCTTTTAGTCAATTTATTGTAATGAGTTTTGTCCGAGGGATATCTTGTTCTGTGCCACCTCGCTCTTGCCCGGCGTTTTTCTTTTAATAATGCCTGTATGTGACGAGGTATGTTGTTTTCTCTAAAACATTTTATGTTCATTGGTGAAGTATTGTTAGTGATGGTAGTTCCTATCGATCTAGAAAAGAACATAATTTAAAGTTGAATAAATTTGCTGAAATACAAGATCGAATAGAGTTGTTAGCGTTCAATGCTTATTGAACTATAATTGAAACCAAGATACAGTTTTTTTTTAAAAGCAAAATTTCATAAAAATTAAAAAAAATCATTCCCTAATGCATTTATGGTGGAAAATCTATATATCGAAAAACGGCTATTAGCACCACATTAAACCAAGTTTCATGAGCAAAACAAAATTTGAACAACCATTGAGCGGACACAGCTCTAATGGGGCTCATATTTTTGCGAATTCACTTTGCTTTAAATCATGGTCTATTACGTTTTCTATTTTAGTAGGTAGTTTTAAAGATATGTAGCTCCTAAAGAAAAATGATTTTTAACGTTCTGAAACAGCCGCCATTTTTTATTCCACCTAACTATACATAGTCTGTAAAGTAACCATCAATATTGGATAGTAATTATACATAGTTTTCATTTAAATAACTCTTGTATTATTGGAGGAAGAAGTTTAATGGAGTGGGTTTACTGTCAGAAAAACTGAACGAAAATTGGGTAGCTTATGAAGACTGGGATGGCAGAGGAGTAAGTGCCAATCACCTCTGCATCCTGTCTCAGTTTAGAATTCTTTATTTATGCACGAATTTCTCGAGAACAGCTCCGTGGATTTTCATTGTTGATAAACAGAATTACTGAAAATAATATTTACTACATTTTATATTAAATGAACGATTTTTCGAATAATTACTCAAATAGGAAAAAATCCTGTTGACCTCAATTTCAACCTGCGCACCGAGGTCGTTGTCAACTCCCCTATTTTTTTTGCTTCACTTTCCCTTTGAAGGAACGTAGGGTATCCCTACCTCGTGTTCCAGACTCATATCTTTACCTGTAGGGTAAAAACTGTACAGTGCATGTGCCCGTCAGACCTATTCTTAATAAACCTTTTGTTTTATGCATTTTCGTCACCCACCTTTTCCTTATACGGCTTAATGTGTTAGATGTAATTATTTCTAAAATCTCTTAATTTCAAGTAGTATATTATAAGTCTATGTTACCTCTCTTATACCCGGATATTTGTTTTCAGCTTGAGAAAAAATATATCTCCCTTTTTCTCCAATATTAATTATCAAATTCTTGATTATTTCATATTTATCAATTTTTCATTAATAATAATAAGATGTTTACTAATTGTTTATGCAATTCGTCATTTCAAAAATTCGGCATTTAAGCTCTGGCAGTCTATTTCATTGATATGGAAAATAGTTTATAATTTTGGGACTTTGTCCGTTTAGAACAATTACAAAGGTTTTTTAATTTTACAATTATATATATTAGCAAAAAAACAGTGTGGCCACTCTTAATTATAATTTATATTAAAATTATTTATTAATAATTTTAAATACAGAAAAGAAAAAACAATTAAAAACTAACTGACTAAGTACATAAAAAACAAAACAAAAAGGTAGTTACAAAATATCTGTACTAATATAATATTGGATTAGACTGGTGAAGTAAAAGGTAGTTAAATAGAAGGGTTTTAAACGTGGGAAGGGCTGGTACATGACGTATGTTTGAGGGTATGGCTGGAACTCCAATATGCAGCTCGAGTAAAAAATGATTTATCAAATGCAGCAGTTCGGTCAGGTGGCGGATTGATGTCAGATAAACAGGACTTGGTAGTAGGATCGGACTATGAATTTGAATAGAATATTTTCTTAGATATAGGGAGGAGGGGTGAGTACTAATTACCTGGAATAAAATATGCACATAGAGAATAAAACCTACCTAATCTTAAATACCATTCTATCATTTTTAATTTTTTCCAAAATAATGATTATACCTCTAATGATTATAATAATATTAATCAAATATTAAATCCATTTATTAAAACAAAACAATATAACTCTAAAACAGCTCTTTTCAAAATTATTATCTGATAATTGCTTTTACAATATTTTTTAATTAAATTCTTTCACAAAATAATTATTTCTGAAATAACGTATGAAATCCATGAATATTGTGGTCCCACAATTACAATTACAGTACTCTATTAAGCAGTTGTAATTACGTTTCGCCCAACTCTGGTGTGTGTTAGGTCAACCTTTGTGGTTACACCCTCATTAGAAAAAAGATAACAAAAACTTTCTGGTAGGCGTAATTGTGATCCGATTAATTAGTACAATCGTTAGTATAGAAAAAGTATTTCATGATGAAGTACCGTTGTTCAAATTTGTTTTATTCAATTGATTAGTATAATTTAAAATGGATTTAACGGCAATATTTTATTTTATTTGATATTTGAACACATACACCCAATAAGGAATCCACCAAATTGTTGTTAGTTGTGTTCCATAAGCCATTTCGATTCTCTTTTTATTTCACTTCCAACCCAAGGTTTTATCTACATCTATTTGTTATTCCTGTACTATCAAATATTAAATATCACATCACCCGTCAAACACATTTTGAAGAATATCATCACTACCCATTAACTCTGAACCTGTTAGGGATACCAACGAATGTTCCAATGGCGTTAAGAAACGACGAATCAGTAATAGAAAGAGTCATTAAATTCATCCATCAGACTAACTTAATAACCAGCCTTTAATTATTATTATTATATATTTATCTTGCCTTATTTTTAGAATTAGAACAGTTACTTATCTGCTTTTCATCATCCTTTTCTATTAAACAAATTATAATTGTCTAGCTAGATAATATTTCAAATCTCAAGGAAATGAATCCCACTGGTGCGAATCAGTACATCATACAAAGCTATGACTATGGAACAACTAGGCCTTACCAAAACCAACAACCAACGGGCGTTGATGACCAAGTTGTCAAACGCCCTTTCAAAACTAACAAACAAACAAACAAATATTAAAAATTTTATATTTAATGAAAATCATTTGCTGTTAATATTTAAGTTGACAAGTTGCGTGGTGACACATGCAAGGCGTTGTGCTGTTAACTCCAAGGACCTGGGTTCCAATCTGGCTGTGGCAGATAATTATTTATTCTGTTACTGTAGCCGTGAGTTAACCCTGTGGGTTATGTAGCCCTTCTTGGGGTTCACTTCGTCTCATAATGTGGGTGCCCTTAACTGGGGAACTAAAAAATCACATCCTTGTATAACCGTTGTTCCAAAAATAGTAATTTGTATGTAGCAGTTCACATTAATATTACTTTTTAAGTTGCTAAATAAAAACTGTTTTAAATATTTTCGATAAAGGTTCTCGATCACAATTTCACAAAATGTTTTTAAGTTCCTTAATGTTTAAGTGGGTTCATTTGTATTGTAATTTACTATTTTTTAATTACATATGAATGAAATGCGCCTTCAATTCAAGGCCAGGCACTCCTTCATTTTTGAATTGCTGATTGAATTTGTAATGGACTGTATGAAATTAATTGAATGAAATAAAGCATAATGTGATATAAACAGAATTTATTTATAGAGGTTGGTTGGACAAGAGAGAATGGTTAAACACTTAATCTATTGTTATTATAGGGATGAAGGGTAGCCGAAATAAAAAATTTATTGTTTGAGATAGTTAATTAATTTGACCTGGTTTTAATGATGATGATGATAGTGTTAGTTATATGAAAATATGTGGACTTTCTCCATACTTTAATACTTCCTTTTTCTAGCCTTGCATTTCCATTCGTCTACCCTCTCCTCGGCTACCGGAGGGCTCTTCGGCGGTGTCCTTACTCACTCATGATTCATTGCAGAATAGAAGTGAAGAAAACGCGTGGCTTATTAGCCATATGCTTTTCATTATTCCGTTTAAACGGAACAGTATATTTTTTTTAAACACTTTCTGAAAAGAGTTTCCACCTTAAGCACTTCTTGTAGAGACGTTTAAAAATAGTTATATGCAAAAATCTCTCACTATGTTTTGTTTTATGCATTTTGAAGAGAATAGATTTAATATGGTATCGTTATACGAACATTCATTTGTCTGTTATTGTTACTAATAAAAGTAATAGCAAGTTTCTTTTCTTCTCCAGGAGGAAACAGGACGAAGTGGAGGTGCTGGAGGAGACAATACGGCAAAGGAACGAGCAGCACAAGAAAGCCGGTGTGGAACTGGAAGCCACTTGTCACATTTGCCTCAAGACCAAATTCGCAGATGGCATTGGCCACGTGTGCAACTACTGCAGCATCAGGTGCTGTGCGCGTTGCGGTGGCAAGGTCACCCTCAGGTCCAATAAGGTAAGCTCAACAATCTTTGTTGAATATTTTTATTTATTGACATTTACATAAAAATAAATGGAGTTAATTTGATGTTAGATTATAATGGTGTGATACAAGCATGTAGGGAAACTACCCATTAGTAGCACCCTAGTAACATTTCTACATTGGAAGGTCTCGAGGCCATCTTCTTTTCAGGCCCATCGGAGGATTGTCTGGAATAAAACAGTAATGGGTTAGAAACTAGTTATACTCGGATTATGGTCGATATCGGTTACATATGGATCACTATTTTAATGATTATATTATTTCATTCTTTTATGATTAATGGTAATTAATAATTTTATAAAATCTTAACCGAACATTTAGGCATTATTATTACATTATTACATATTCACAAAAAAAAAAAAAAAATAAAATAATTTATAAAGGAAGTTAGTTGATTATGATAAGAATCAATGATGTATCTTATTTATTTTTTTCAAATACCTCAAACTAATATCAAAAAATATTCTTAAAAAGGTTTTTTTTTTTTCTACGGATGTAAAAATTAATTAATTTTTTTATATACTTACCTAAAAGTACATTTAGTAAATTTTATGTTTAATTATAATGGTATGATACAGGCTTAGAATAAGTACCAATTAGCAGCACTCTAATAACATTTCTACACTAGAAGTCAGGATGACAAGCAAGGTTAAAACTAGTGGATTTAGGTGGTTTTGGAGTTTATAATGAAATTAATGAAATCTGATTCGGACTTGATCGGTTACATATCAATTACTTGTTATTTATGACTAAGTAAGAACCATTGAGGATTTCACGAAAAATTTAGGACTTAAGAAAATTTAGGATTGGATACGAGAGAAATTTGATGGTTTAGTGGACCCCCAATGCTCAACTCTATGTCCAGATAGACCTTAGTATAATCATATAGATCAGTCTCTTGTAATAAATTGGAAGTTTAGACCGTTTTTTTGGTAAGTGTTGTAGTAGTCGGAATTGACGTGGAATTTCTTGTGTTTTCAGTCTTGTGTGAGGATTCCAGGCTAGTCGTTTATCCAGATGCAGTCCAAGAGTTTATAATAGAAGGATTGATATCTGGTTCGGGCTAGATCAGTTACATAAGGAACATTAAGATCTTTATGGATTATTTCATTTATGACAAAGTAAGGAGCATTGAGGATTCTACAAAAGATTTCTGATTGTAAGGATTTGATACATGAGGAGTTCGAAGCTTTAGTGGAGCCCCCAAACTCAACTCCGTATATCCAGATAGGCGTAGATCAGTCTTTTGTAATAGTTTGAAAGTTTAGACCGTTTGTCTAGTAAGTGCTGTAATAGTAGAAATCGACGTGCAGTTTCCTGTCTTGTGTGAAGATTCTAGGTTATTCGTTTGTCGAGATGTAGTCCAAGGTAGCAGATATATTCTACTAGGGTAAGAAAACATTATTAAAGGATAATGTTGGCAGTCGGTTGATTTACGACGAAGAGGAAAGCTGATTTGAAAGGATATTGTTACAAGTCAATTAGTGAATAGTGACTTGATATACAGAACCTTTACCTTGTAGAAACATTCACATGTATATTGTGCAGAGCCTTATTAAAAACTTCAACTTATTGTGCAATGGTGTTTATTATTTGAATTATTCACTATCCGTAAAAAAGAATTTAGTGTGTCTACTCACAGGGTTTTTTGGTAAAATGAACAAAAACACCGCTTTGGGTGTAAAGTGAAATACAAAAGTTGTTACCTAATATTTCTTTAATTAAGATTTTTGTTGACTAAATTCCAATACTATACACCTGATTGATAATCTTGTCATTACTTTTGAAAGTAGATTACGTTAGTTGCAGTCTGAAACCAAAATGTAAATACAATTGTTACTTTATATGATACAGCTGTTCACATATTCATCTATTTCGCCTAAAAATGGTATTTATTTATTGATAAGTACCAGTCTTCCACATCCTTAGGCAATAAGATAAAAGACAACTTTCATACCAGAACTATAAAATAATTAAAAATATTAATTATAAAAAAGTAAAATGAATCAATAATAATAATAAAATCTTTGTAAGTATATAAACCGGAAGATAAATATAATGAACATAATAAAACTATATACACCAAATGACAAGGGATAAAAAATATAAGCAGTGTATATGCGTAAGAAAGAACAGCAGAATTATATGTACAAAAGTTTAAGGTCCTAGGTTAAAAAAAAAACCTTTTGACCTTATTTTAGTTATATATTTATCATTAATACTTGCCCACGCTCAGCGGAGAAGGGGGGAGTTAAAGGGAAAAAATGTATATATATATAATCGCAAAAGAAAAAAAAAAAGAAACAAAACAATAAAGAATAAATTGCTCCTTAGGTGCCACGTTATTTTTTCACTTGGAAATAACGAAAACCCCGAACCAATATGCTCATAATATAACTACAATATACCCCTATGTAAACAAATAAATTATCGAATTATGGCCACTAGCGAATACCTTTACATGTAGATGACCGAAAACCTAGGGGTGTTACCTACCCACTTGTTGAATTATCGTAATATTCCGTGAACAACAACAAAAACACAAAGGTAAATTAACAAGTTGAAAGCAGTGTATAAGCGTAAGAAAGAACAGCAGATTTATATGCACAAAAGTTTAATAATAATAAGAAATATATGTACACAGAATTAAAAAGGAAAGAAAAGAATTCTTATCAATTAATAAAACAATTAAAACTTATAGGTTGACTTAACTTTAACTTAGATGCTTAACCTTATTAACTAAATTTACATTATTATACAAAAGAGTATAAAAGCGAATATAAAATAAAATTTAGTTAAAACCCCACGTAGTCTTTGCGTGTACTCGTGGCTGAACACAAGGTCGTCCGATATTTCCTTTCCGTTCATCGTCTCACCTTCCCCAGAAGTATGAAGATGACATCTGCCGCAACTCTACTATCCAGGACGTGCTGATGTAACGTTACCACACACTGCACTATATTCCCACTTCTAGTGTCAATGACCCTCCATTGAAGTAAAACACCATAATTTTTAAAAATAAAACATATACGATAAAATTTCTCATATGGTGATATTTCGGTTCAAACAGTTAAGACACAGGGCCTGGATAAACTATCACCACTTCACGTTGAACAGTCGTAACGTGTTCAAAAATCAAACTGTCACCTACACAAAACCAAAACCCACTCGTCTAAACATATCACTTGTGTTTTTTTTCCTTATAACAACCATAACATCTCTTATAAAGGCAGATATAGCCAGTGTTTTTATTTCACCATGACAACCGTTACACCCCTGGTCTACGCAGATATCGCCAGTTTTATTTCACCATGGCAACCGTAACAATAATTAGAACAATTTTATACCAGGGAAAGTATTTGTTCGAACTCTTCTCCACTGAAGTTTAGAGGTAATGCAATAATTGTGTAATGTACCTACGAGGTATATATAGATTTGTACTACCAAAATATTACGGTAAGCAGTTATAAAACATTTTGATCAAAACTAGTTTCCCAGTCCATTTACATCAAAAACAAACAATTTTATCTTCACATTAATATATTATTACGGTGAAGGCTACGTACTTCAACATATTAATATATTAACTAATAAGCCTCAGTAGGTAGTAATGTTTAAAAAAAAAAAAACTAGAAAGTCCAAGTTCACTTATAGGGAAGCCCTACGTATTTCAATAAAGACTATAATTTTCCCAACGTTTATAAGATCTGTTATGTAAGGTAAAAATCTTATGTAATACACGATATAGCTAACCTCGTTACTTAATCTCCCTTTATACTTTCCTCAGTTAAAACTGAGATGAATAGAAGTATTTATTTTTTTAATTTTGAGTGTAACAAATAATAAAGGATTTATCGCAGAAACCCAAAAGTTTAGTCGGAAAAAAATTATATTTATCATTATATATGTATTTATATTTTTATTATCTTAATCGAGACTGGTAGTTTTATTAATAATAATAAAATATTCTCAACCCCCAGAAATATCAAAACACGTTATAAGACCAACGAGATCAAGGAAGATCATTGAGCCTTAAATTGATGCATTAAAATTTGCTGGCTATTATGCCCAAGTCAATTTAATACAGTTAAATAAACCTAAATTTGTCACTTTTAATAATTTCTATCCTTCACAATTTTTATAGTTCACTATCATTAACTTATTGCAACTCATAATTGTATATATTATACAAATCATGGAAAACTACTCCTACGAATGATGTACACTTGTATATTAGCTATCAATTCAGGAATAGAGCATAGTAGGAGGAGAATCCGTTTTCATGATAAAGCCAAAGTAAATGCATAAAATATTGATTTCTTGTCTTTCAGAAAACAATTTTGGTTAATAGAAAACACACTGATGCCTACTTGCACGCTAATTAACCAAAAAAAAAAGTTGTTCCGCATTTGGGCTCTTGAACTATATTACTAGACTACAGAAATTATAGAAAAAAAGTTAAAAAAGGACATTAGTTCTTATATTCACCGCGCAAAGCGCTTGTGGGCACCCCGTCATCTATACAAGAAACCAAATGCTAATCAAGTTATCCGTTTTTTCCTTTCGTGATTTAAGGAGATGGAGCTCTGAATGAATACAGAATAAAATTAACTGTTTCCAAAAAGTAACTCTCAATTTTTCCTTTACTTAAAAATAAATTGTTTTTATCATCTGGAACAGCCATAATTTTTTATTCCCCCTTACCGTGACAGGCAGAATAATCAGTTTTGACCCTTAACTGTAATAAATAATTTTCATTATGGGGTTAAATAACTTTTTTTTTCTATATGGGCTCTTGGAATAAGGACATAAGAAAAGTTATGGTGCAGTTTTTCTTATATTTACCACCGAAAGCGCTAGAGGTCACCCGTCATCTACATAAGAAACTGAGAAATACTAAATATAGTTGTCCGTTTTTTCCAGATTAGATAAAATAAAAAAAAAAGTGGAGGAAATATCAACTCTGCTCCTAATGCACAAAGGGCTTCTGTAAGGGGCAACGTGCAACAGTTCCTGCACTGTACAGAGGTATTGCAGGCTTCAACTAATGATTCTTCCTAATGACAAATTAAGGGGCTATTTACAATATATGTAATATCGTCAGTGCAAAGCTGAAGTGCCGTTTCTGCAAATTTTACTGTCCAAGTTGGATTTCTTTACGTTGTAAAATAGTTTCCTGTAATTCCCAACATAAAAAAATATTAACTGAAATGCCTCAAATTATTTACATCTTATATTTGCCACTAAAATCGAAATCCTAATCACATATTACTATCCATAAAATGCGTAAGTACCGCGTCTGCAAAGTAGCGGTTAATTTCTAATTTCAATATAAATAATTTCATTTTATATATTTATTTTGAGACATCTTATAAAAAGTTTATAAGTTTATTTTATTTTAGAAAAAGCGTCCCTCTATTTATTCGAAGCCCGGAACATTATTTAAAGTAGAGTAAATTCTCAAATAGAGCTCCTTATATCCAGTAGTTCTTGAGATACAGTTTTCAAAAAGCAAAAGTTTTTTCTATGTAATGAAAAATCAATAACTAATTTTGGTAAATATTATGGTGAAATGCAGCTCCTACGGACGTTATCGACTAAGTTGTAGTACATTCAACTAGCTTCAATATGAGTGTTATTAGGCACCAGTAAGTTAATCATAAAGCAATATTGTTTTCTGTACAACTAGAAATCTAAACTACTCCTCAATAAACAGCTAATACACATTTCTGCATCGTAGCAGTTTTCCCCATGATATTCGCCAAAATAAACAAAAAAATATTGACTTTCCATTATTTGGAAGTATATTTTTAGAAAACATCGATTTCAGGAACTATTGAGCGTAAAAAGCTCCATTTTGGGTTAATAGTTTTTTAGTGTTGTTGGTGCCTTTAAAGATACGGAAATCCGAATAAAAATTTTTCTTAACGTTTTCAAACAGTAATTTTTTCCTCTCAATAGTGGCTGGTAGTGTTATCAATTTTGACTTCTAACTATACTTAGTTTTCGTTAAAGAAATCAAAAACTGGAATTAAATAACTCCCTCTCTCTCTCTCTCTTCTCCGGACTCATGGACTATATGTTTGTTAATTGTATAGCGATTTTTGTGAACTTGTCCCTGTCCTTTTTACAAATTGTTTTAATTTTGTATTTGTTATAATTCTCCATACTTATTATTATTTCGTAAGTAATTAATTCTTTTATGTTCTTTAGTTTTTGTATTTAGATCTTTAAGCTCAAACCAGTTTTAAATTTTATTGAACCTTAATAAATCATAGCTAAAATATCACATTATTGCATTTAATAAACAGATATATTTCAGTTAATTTGTTCGTAAATGATAAATAGCCCTGAATGTGTAGGTTTCAGAAATATTTCAAGAAACTGGCAAGATATTCTTGGATTTTGGTTCGGAGAGTTCTAAATGAAAAGTTCTCTATAGAAACGACTATGGTATCGTAGAGTTTTTTTTTGCATCGATCAGCTGTATTGAGTTTTATATCATTGTAATATAAAAAAAAGGTGCATATCGGGGCATCTTAAAGCTATTAGATGTGAGAATAATTATTGTTTTCAGGCGAGATTAAAAATGGAACTGGATAGACCTCTATATTTACAGTTTGCTAAAATTTTGTCTATATTGATTCTTTATTTTTCTACTTTAAAAAAAAAAAAGTATAATTGTTTCTAAATGAAAAGTAAAATCGCGTTTGCCGTTTTTAGGCTTGTTTAAAAAAAAGAAAATAATATATGAATTTGTTTTATTGTATAATAGGGGATGAAGTCTTGTAAACTATGTAAAACGCTCCAAAAACTTTATATTTCTTAAATAAAAACTGCGTATAATTTGAGTCAAAATCGATGAGTCAAGTATATTTAGGGGGGGTTGTCGGCTGTTTCTAAAGGTTAAATAAAATGTTTTAGAACTACCTACAACACTAGAAACTATGAGCACTAATAGAACTATTTAAGGTCAATAGTTTCCGAGATATAGATTTTCAAAAAGCAACATTTCATAAAAAACGTACTTAATTGCGTCATATGAATGTTTGTCATAAAAATCACTAGTTTTGAAATTGCTTTTAGGAAATCTATATCTCAGTAACAATCTGACATTCGAATGTCTATTAGCTATAAGTTAGTTTATGATACACGTCTTCGTTGGAGTAGTAGTTTTCATTATATATGGTAAAATAAATTGATTTCTAGTAGTTCGAACTAAATTCCATTTGTAAAATTTATATTAAAACTACTACTCGTACAAAGATAAATATTATTGACTACTTTATAGTAAATTTAACTAGCTTTAATATGAATGGTAATAGACATCTGTAATAAAAATTATAGGGTGAAATAACTGACTTTTTTTTCCAGCGGGCTCTTGTACTATGTCATCTTAGTATGATAAAGGAAATATTAAAAGTTATATAATTGCAAAACTTATAGGAGATTTTGTAGAGTGATTTTTTTTTCTTTTCTTCATTAAAAGTCGATTTTTGTACCTTACTTTGTCTCGATTAATGAATAGTGTTATGATAAAGTATAGTGCCCGACTAGACATAAAAGTTAGACAATACTAAGAGGTAGGAGATGGAAGGTGTAACAAGTGATGTGTGCTATGGGGTTATGAATAAGAGCGGGGAGGTGACGTCACCGGGTGACGTGCCGGGCTATTGATCCCTCTCCGGAGAGGGTGGGGCTACTTAGCGATTCCCATTGTACCTTCCTCCTTGTCTCATTGAGTTCTCTCTATCTCTATCACTTGTCTCTACTATAGCAAATTTCCACGATTCGAATCAAATTTATTGTTATTATTATTATCGAATAAAGAGAAAAGTTCAAAAACTCAAAAAAGAAACAAAAAACTTACTGTCTGGGTTTAATTAATAACTTTCAAAACAAAGCCTTAATTTTCTGAAAAACTAGTAAATAATTAATCAATAAACGTTTTACCAATACAGCCTTCACCAAGACAGAAAGAGACCAAATCATGTAAACCCAGGTTAAAGACAGCATCTCACATAAGCAGTCAAAAATAGACCTATCAACTTTATAAATCTTAACACATACTCCGAGACATCTCTACACATGCTCAAGTATCTTTAGATGTATTGGAGTGCTATGAAATGAAATGATAAACTTATTTTATTCTGAAACAAAAATCCCCTAAGAATAAATACATGAACCACATGTTATGATTAATTGTCTGGCAAACATTTAGAAAGTTACTGTATACAAATTAAAATAACATTAATACATTAGGTTAGATTAAAATTTATAATAGTAATCAATATATGGTTTTGTACATTGTTCGGATGATATATAACGGATGAGAATTGGCGAACGAAGATGGGAAGAGAATTTCAGAAGAAAGATTTGCTGAAGGAGACAGTTCTATGAGAGGGCATATATAAATCTGTTGGTATCAGATGTTTAATGAATGGGTGGATAAAGGTAGACTAAGGAAACCAAGGATATAGGTTGGTTTTTGACTTTGAAAACTTGGAATAGGAAAATAACCCGAAGGTATAGCCTTCATAGAGCCACTTCCACGGGAGACATGAGAGCGTCTGAAAAAACCGAACAAAATTTTCAATATGATATGCAGATCGGATATGCTGTCTCTAGTCGATGTCTCTCTCTAAATACAAAGTTATTGTGATGGTATAATTAGAAAATTCCAGAACGAAGCCTTAAGTTTCTCAAAACCAGTAAATAATTAATCTATTAACGTTTTGCCTATACAGGCTTCATCAGGACAGAAAGACAATCATGAAAAACTGGTAAAAGACAGTACTTCTTATATCAGCAGTCCAAAATAGGTCCAAATACTGCTGATATCTTAACCCTATTCTTATTAGGTGTATTCATGATGTTGTGTTAAATGTAAAATGTATTAATGAGGTGTAGATAGTTGACCGTAGATTGCTTGAAGAAGTTTGTCGGGGGGTGCGGTCAGCAAAGAACAACATAAATAAACAAAACCATATTTATTTATTTTATGCCGACGTTTCGACCTGAGTTTCAGGTCTTCATCAGGGCTATAGAACATATATATGTATTTATATTTTTAGTATAGGTATATAAGTTAATACTCACAATGTAATTCAGATATAAGCCACTCACTATTTTTCATTGTTTGTCATAGTGTTCAATTTGTTAACTCAGGTCGAAACGTCGGCATAAAATAAATAAATATGGTTTTGTTTATTTATGTTGTTCTTTGCTGACCGCATCCCCCGACAAACTTCTTCAAGTAAAATGTATTAACATGCTGAATATTATAACTAGAGGATTGTGAGCAATCTAATTTAAGATCCATGGAATATGTTAATTGTAGAGGAGCTCCTACCGGATTTTCTGGGCAACCAATAACCCTTCCTTCCAAAACCTTCTATAATTTCATTATTTTAATCTAATACTTTATTAGAGTTTTAAAAGCGTCTAAAACAAAAACGATACAAACCAAACACGAACTACGAACAACTAACCGTTCAACAGACAACAGACAAAATGCTATGAAGATCAGTTGGTCTGTTTTCGTGACGGCATTCTCCATTTAGCAGACCTACTAACAGACTCAACCATGTTAAATGTTATATAGTTTTGAACATGCTAAAAGAAGGAAACGTTTTACCATATAACACACATTAAAATATTGAACTAAAGATCATGAATATCCCTATTTACAAACGTATGTTGAGGTATCTTTGAATTATATACTTTCTCTAGTCGATGTCTATGGATTTTTTTTTTTTTTTTTACAGTTCATGTAAAACATTTGGCCTTATGTATTCGACTCTGTCTTTTCCTGTTCTGCTGATGCCTCTATTGGATAAACGTGGCTGTTTAGCAATATACCGGTATTTCAGAAATCTTAGGCTTTTTCAATTCTGCAACTGCACCCTTACAACTATTATGAAATGTCAGTTTATATACAGATAATTCACCCTTTACTAAATAGTCTAGGGATTGGAGAATGTAACCTAGAAAGTTTTAAGGGAGTTTTGCACATCCATGGCTCTTGAGGGTATTGAACACGAATCTAATGTTTGCGGCTCGGATCATCTGAGGCACCACACTGCAGAGGGTCAGGAACAGTATGCCGGAATTCTTTGAAGGGATGAAGGCCTCTGCAAACCCACACTTACGAGAGGTTGCCACTCCACCTAGACCTGGGAGTTGTCAAGACATTGTTCCCTTGGACGACGTACTGACCCATAGAAGGAATTCAAACTCAGTCTAAATCCGATCAATCAATCTCTAGAAGACTGGTACTTCCCCACTCATGACCAAGCAGAAGGGCAAATAAGCGCTCCCCCTCATACAGCGGATCCAACCACCTACCTTAAAATGCCCTTTCAGGCAATAAAAGGATCATTGTGATGCAGTACAGAGATACTATATATATTCTATGTATTATTTGTTACAGAGTAAACGTTATAAAAGGGTAAGAAAAAGAGAAAAATTTAACATAAAGCCGTTTCCATTTTTCTTATCAAGCATTTATACAATGCTATTATCCTTCACACACAAAAAAAAATAGTATAGTTTCCTACATTTTTTATTATTTTTAGCTTCGTAATTAAATATCTTTACGAGATAGATGTGTCAAGAAAAATACGTTCGCGCATGCGAACCAGAAAGAAAATACTCCTTAAAATGCCCTTCAGGCAATAAAAAGATCATTGTCATGCAGTATATAGATACTATACATATTTTAGGTATTATTTGTTTCAAAGTAGACTTATAAGAGCGTAAGAAAAAATTCAACAACCGGATCAATTTTTTCTATCAAAAATTTATACGATGCTATTGTCCTTCTTAAAAAATCTTTTAAGAATATTAGTCAGTATAGTTTTCCTACCGTTTTCTTTTCTTTCTTTATTTGCTTCTTAATTGCTTAAATTTCAAGATCAGTGATAAAAAAAATATACCTATTTGAATATTTAAAGGAAAAATACTTTTGCGCCTGCGTAAAAGGAGTGGATGGAATTTGATAAAATTGATACTTGATAATTCTTACACTTTTTCCTAACTTCTCTCCAACTTTCAACCAAATTAAATATCTTTTTGAGATATCTGTTTCAAGAAAAATACGTTTGCGCAAGCGAAACATAAAGAAAAGACTTGCACAACCCCTGGAAAGGTCTTTAAAGTCGGATTAATGGTAGCTGGAGTTACGCTTGTTTCATTGATTTGGCACGAATGATAATGGAAGCGTACTAGCCAAGTGTGTTATAGTGTCATCCTCGCAACCTCTAGGATGCCTACTGTGGCACCGGTTCGAATCTGGCTCGAGCTAATTGAGTTTTATTTTGTTGCGATCCCTCGAATTGAAATTTCGAACTTCCCACCTTCGAAGGGAGGTAAGAATAGCCATTGTGCTAGTAATGGAGGGGTAGGGGCAAGTAAAAAAGAAAAAAAAAAGTATTTGATGAAAATGTTTTCACTTTCTGCTTAAATACAAAGTTTCTTAACCTTCGTTAGTGAGAGAGGAATACAATTGAATAGTATGAAATGAATATCAATTATTATTTAGATCAATTGTAACAGTGCATAATGAAATTACTGTGGAGAATTTATAGGAAATGGTTTGTTTAGTTGTATAGCTGTGAAGTCTGGGGAGCGGCATCCTTTATGAAAAGGAAAAAATTACAATCCTTTTTAAAAAAAAGTTAAAGTTGCAGTGGATGGTCCTTGGTTTGTAATGAACAGCCAATTGCATCTGGAATTACAAACATGGACAATAGAGGATTAAAAAAATAAAAAATAAAAAAACTTCATTAAGTTCCACTTCCAGTTCTGTAGGTAAAAGGATAAGTGGCCTACAACTTGGGAAACCCAACCACAACCTGAAGACTGAAGCCCAGGATGCTGCTGGACATCTTGTTATAAAGTTCTGTTATTATCACTCTAAAATTTTCTTTTCTTTTTTTTCTCTTCATCTTTTCTTTAAATTCACTTTCTTTTATTTTTTTCCCATTAGAAGTCAACTATTTATTTTGTTAAATCCATAAATGTCATTGTTTTTCTTATTCACTTTACTTTTATCTTTTATTAAGAATTATTATTTTAATCTATTTATTTTATCTTATTTTTTGTTTTAGTTATAACATTGTATATAGTTAGGGTATGAGACCATACCCCGCCATAATAAATTGTTTAAAAAAAAAAGTACCTCTTACATTAACCATGTAAGGCCCACCAGGCCGATCTGATATTTAAAAAATAAATAAAAATATGTTAAGTTCTGGATTTTCTTTTCTAGAAAATTGGTAATATTGATTTTTTAAGTTACTGAGGTGAAGAAAACTTCTAATTTTAATATATTATTATTCTATATTTTGTACTTGAACAACGTTTCGTGATTTAACCTATACTCATGTACTATTGTATCCCAAAATCGTAACAATTAATTTAATCTTACAATTTTTATATATATGTTATATGTATTCAATTAAAAATCTTTTAATCCATATTTAAATATAGTCTAAAACTTTTATACAACCACATTATTTAAAATAATGTCCTTCACTAGGGGTTCGTTCATTCATCCATGTTACACAAACCAATGTACTGTATTAGGCATCACCTCTTTGGACATATCAATATGCCTATGTGCTGATACTTAAAGAGAAG
This sequence comes from Halyomorpha halys, assembly GCF_000696795.3. Lineage (NCBI taxonomy): Eukaryota > Metazoa > Arthropoda > Insecta > Hemiptera > Pentatomidae > Halyomorpha > Halyomorpha halys. The sequence goes on from NW_027106953.1 coordinate 416,179, forward strand.
GAGAAATTGAAATGAAAAAAAAAAGAGCATGGGATGGACAGAATAGAATTCCATGAGGATGTATCTCAGTTAATGAAGAATTCGTAGAATGCAGCAGTTTCATGGAAAGGGACATCGAGATCGGAAAGGGTGGAGCGTGTATTGTGGGAGTGAATGGGATTGGTGGATGAGATTGTATTGTATCAGGAAAAAGCCCAATTCAATTCAGTATAGTATTGTTAAATTTGAGTAGCTATGGAAATTCCGAAAAATAAATCCTTGGAAACAATGCATTAATCTTTTAATCTCCAGTAGCCGCCGTGGGAGGGAAGCTCCCATTTATTTAACAATCTTATTTTTCAACATTTAACAGTTTTATTTTTCTAACATCTTAACGATTTTATTTTTCTAACATCTTAACGATTTTATTTTTCTAACATCTTAACGATTTTATTTTTATATTTTTACCATTTGTTTACATATTGTCAATGTTACGTGTGGATTATGCTATGAATATCTGATTTACTGCATGTCAAACATGAAATTTTATTTCGTTTTGGAATTTATCTAAATTTTTAGCGAATAAAAAAATTATCTGAAAGTAATTACTAATGAGAAGGAAAGAAGTAAAAATCGTGACCACGTAGAATATCACAACTATATCACCAATTAACGTGGCATATCTCAATATTAAAAATTTTGTTCTCATGGAATATCACTCTATAATATTTTTATTGAGACCAATCCAAGTCCTTACCAAAAGTAAACATATTGATCTACCGAAGTTCTTCACAGACGTAGATTCAAAACTTACTAGAATATATTATCATTGCACTGATAAATATGAACGAAATTACTCTGCAGTATTATATTTAAATTTAAAAAACGGTTCAATAACTTTTTTCTGTAGACGGATGAGAAATCCAAATCTGATCACAGTTTTCGAAAAAATTTCGGTTTTGTCTCCAAAATCCCTATTTTTAGGCCGCTTTTGTGTTGTTATTATGATGTTACTTAATACTTGAATATTTTTTAATAATTTGTTACTGAATCATTTTTCCACATTTATCAAAACCAGAGATATAGCATTTGTTTCGTACAACCTCCTGCATTTTTTTGGTGCTCTTACTGCTCCCTGGATAATAAATTATTATCCATAAATTTTAAGATAATTCTGTAAAAATAAAATAGTTTAGATGGTAAAGAACCTACGATTTTAAGATCTTCTTCTTTATTATTGCAATGCGTTATTGTTCTTAATGTTCGATTTTGTAGATTTGCTAGTTTTGATTAATGACTATCAGCACAGGGGCTAATACCATTGGATTCCATATCTTAATATCGATTCAAATAATGCTTTGTACACTAGTATTGAAGCTTCTATGTTAAGTGCAATTTGAAGGTAATAAATTTTATATGGGCATATTCTTAATCTCTTTAAAACATTTACTATATGTGGTTTCCAAGAGAAAGAATTTTCCACAGTAACACCTAGATATCTATATTTTTCTGCATTATTTAATATTTTGCTGCAACATATTAAATGTATTATTGTTAGTGAGACATTCACAGTGATATATAACTTATCAGCTAAATATAACATTATAGAAGATAATTTTTTCCGACAAAATGTTTTTATTGAGAAAATTTGTCACCGTTGTTGTTCATTGGGGCTTTAGGGCGTAAAACACATAGTTCATCAACGCCCATGTTTCACATTTTAGAATTCAATTTCAAGATATAAAACTCTTTAAATAATTACTAAATAAATTTAAATAATTATTTATTTTAGAATTATTTGATACGTATACGTTTAACAAACTTTCGGGTTTAAATGTTATTCAAAAGTTTATTGCTTTTTAAGAAAATTATAACCAGTTCTATGTTTTTCTAGGCAATTTATCTCCGTTTTTCGACTAATAGTTTATCACTCCCTCGATTTTAATGTATAAATATTTTTTTTTTCTTTTTTGTACCAATATTTTTGAAAAGTTAGGTCAACTTACAACATGCCTGGAGGAATATATTCTTCGCTGACCAGGGGGTCCGTCAGATTTTTCCAGGAAGAACATAAAAAATTTCGAAGGACTACACCTACCACTCATGGGACACTCCATCGCGCTAATGAGCCCTAGCCATGAATACCTTGTATGAAAAATGGAAATTTTAATCTCTTCCCTCTTATTTTTTATTTCCCAGGCTCGGTAGTTCCCTACTATCACTGCGAACCTAAATAATAGTACACCAGTATGTTGAGTTACAATTTTAATACTTAAAATTCTTTACCTGGGGGTGGTGAAATCTTAAATTTCTCTTCAATTTTGATTTGGCCAGATTTTCCAAGCAATATTAAAATGTATATTTTAATTTATCCAAAATTAAAATTTATGATATACAGTGACCGAAGAAAGTATTTGCACATCTTGTCTTTTTTTTATATAATGAATTTAATCATAAAATAATATAGCACTTACTAGATAAACGGTCTAACTTCCAATTCATTACAAAAGACTGATTTACATGACAATTATAAGGCCTATCTGGACATACGGCGTTTAGCTTTGAGGCTCCACTAAACCTTCGAATTCCTCTCGTATCCAATCCTTCCAATCCAAAATCCTTCGTAAAATCTTAAATGCTCCCTACTTTGTCACAAATAAAATCATCCATAAAGACCTTAATGTTCCATTTGCAACCGATCTAGCCCGAACCAGATATCAATCCTTCCACTATAAACTCCCTAACCAGTCAATCCCATTAGTTTTTAATCTTGCTTCCTCTTTTATTCCGGACTATCCTCCGAGGCGTCTGAAAAGAAGATGGCCTCGAGACTAAAAAATTTTTAGAGTGCTACCAATGGGTAGTTTCTCTACATGCTTGTATCATACCGTTATGATTTCTTCAAATGTACTTGATGTATTTTATGTACAGATGTAAATATCAATAATAAAATTTTTTCAAAAATTATAAAATAATAATAAAATAGTTTGAGGTTTCTTAATAAAAAGTACAGTTAAAACTTGTTAAAAAAACAGTATAAATTTAATTAAAAATATTGATCATAAATAAAATTTATTTAAACATAATATAAACACAAGGAAAAAAGTATTTGCACACTGTGTTTGTTTATAATCCTGTTATTTTCTATCAGTATTATAAAATATTTCAATCAATTAAGTTCGTTGTAATTTAACCGATCATAATGTCAAAACAAGTGAACTAAGTGCTGCTACTCATGAAAAAATTGTATTATTTCGAAATCAAAGAAAATCGTTTCGCTAAATAGCGGATTTGTTAGGTATTAATTTTTCTACCGTCAGAAACGTAATTAAGAGATTTGAAGAAAGAGGCACAACTGCAAATAGCCGGCGCAAAGGACGTCCAAAGAAAATAAATGAGAGGATGAAAAGAAAAATCAAAATTGGGGCGAAAGAAAATCCAGGAGTTAGTGCAGGTGTCCTAGCTAATATGGTTGAATCGACTTCTGGGGTCTGTGTTAGCACCACAGCAATTAAAAATGTTTTAAATTCTGAAGGAATTCACAGTAGGGTCGCGAGAAAGAAACCTTATGGCAGCGAAACCAATTTCTTGGGATTACATCAACAAGCCCATCAGTTTTGGGGAAAATGTATTGTTCTCTGATGAGAGTAAATTTAATTTCTTTGGCAGACGGCAGGAAGACGATATGGCGAAGGAAAAGTGAAGAATTCAAACGTCTCAGTTACTGTAAAACATGGAGTTGGGAATGTAATGGTTTGGGGATACGTGGTTTATAATGGTGTAGGAAATCTCGTGCTTAGTGAAGGGATTTTAAATGCAGAAGTTTGCCAAGATTTTGCGCAATAAACTTCTAGCCAGTGTTTAGATAGGTCGCTGTTAAAAGGAATGTTAAATATAATTTTTATAGTTAAAATGTAATTTAATATATTTTAATTGAAATACTAAAATCTATTTCGTTATTTATTTATCTGAGTTATATTCCCAGCGGTACGGGTGTTTCATATTTCAGATGGCTTTAAAGCATAATACTAATTGTTAGGTACATGTTTCATGTTTCTGCCTTAATTCCTTAATGCTAATGTTATATGGAAATGGACAATTAGACTAATAGCTATGTAATTACATTTGTTATTTATTCCACGAATGTATGTCCACTCCCTTCGGCTGTTACAATCGAACCTTCATAAAAATTACTTATTTTAATTGAGGTTTTATGGGTGCATTATTTTTTTCTATTGAATCTTTGTGATTTGTTTACATTATAAATTTTATTCCAAGAAACATGTACTGGAGGAATTGCACAAGAATGTAGTATGATAATCAGCGGTTATGGATATTCATTAGGGCAGGTTCTTGTTGCTATTCCTTATTCTACATTCATTGTATATCTTGTGTGGTCAACATGATAATAATATTTTCTATTGAATTTATTAAACAGTAATATTATTTATTTTGTAATTTTACATATGCCTATTGGCAAGTACAATAAGTTTTATTCATAGAGAACCACAGCAGTATAATAAACAAGTAAATATAATATATAACAATCTAATATGTATAAATGGAATATATGAACAATTGATGACAACTACCTGTCATATCTCCCACAATAAAAGAAATTCTACGGACAAAATGTATTGGATATCTTGGGTCGAAATAGGTAACATTCAACATTTCTTTATTTGTAAATTACTGCTGCATTAATAAGGAATACATACATAATAATATGTAATTTCCTCAAAGAATCTAATTGCTGAAGCTCTCCAATCAGGATTCACATCCGGATGCTTCACCACAACTCGTTCTCAAATATTGACATTCTTCAATCTATAAAGAAAAATTAACTGTAACTCCTTCAGTTGTTCAAAAATTTGATTTTCCTACTCCATTTTATCTTGTCTAACAACCTACCTAGAATTAACCAACCCCCATTTTCAATTCCAGTTCCTCTTTTTAGTTACTGATTTTTTAAAAGTGTTTGGATTCAGGAACTCTTTTATTTATTTCTCAACTTACCCTGCCATATGCGAACACTCACAGAGGTAGAGAACAACGTATACAAGCGTTACAACCCACTGTTACAAACAAACCAATTTAATTATTTTTTTTTTTTATGAGCTCTTCCTACTGATGCTACGTTCTTCTTTCTGGCCTCTCTGATATTGTTCCTCGTCTCCTACTCGGGCTGAAGTTGGTGCAGCAAATATCATCCTTCATTCCGTAGACGAAGGCCTAGTGGTACGGGTAGTTCTCCTTCGTGACCGGCTGAGGGAGATCGCTCTCTGTCAGGACGTTGAGCCCTATCTCTATCATTAGTTTGGATATTAGTGCCTCATAGAAAATATATCCGAGTACGGTCTCCTCGGCGGTCTTCAGGACCCGACAATTAAGGCATAAGGGACATTTCAGAAATACCTAAATAGTATCAGTGTCTGGGCAAACTTTAATAGATTAAGGTTAAACACGGACCATTGTTGTACGTTCTAGTTTAAATCCTATGTCGCCTTTCCTAATTTAACCTTAAATTCTTTCCTTAACATTAAATCCATTCACTACAAAAAATTATTATAAACTATGATAATCAGACCAAGTTGGACATATGGAATTGAGCTCTGTGGCTCTACCAAACCATCAAATTCCTCCCGCATCCAATCCTTACTATTCAAAATCCTATGGAAAATCTTTGATGCTCCTCATTACGTTACAAATAAACTCATCCACAAAGACCTTAACATCCCATTCGTTGCAGATTTGGCCCAAAACAGATATGTGTCTTTTCATTCCAAACTCCTTACCCATCCTAACCCATTAATTCTTAATCTCTCATCCTTAACAATCCCTGATAATCCTCGGAGGCGTCTGAAAAGAAGATGGCCACGGGACCTACTAATATAAATTAATGCTTCAATTAAGTATTAATAGTTCCTTAAGCATTAGTAGTTCCTTCCCAAGATTTTCAAGTGTATATGAAACATACAACATACTTACTTATTATATTTATTATTACGTACAGATGTAAATTACATTAAATAAATAAAAAACAAACCTTAAATTGTCACCTCTATTACTATACTTCTCTGTTATATTTTTTTTTTTATTTGTGCTGACCAAACTCTGTTTTGAAAAACCTATATTGCCTAAATTTTCTATCGGCCAGTAACCATCCAAGCATTCTCACACATAAACTCCTTATATTCTTCCTCGACTAGAGTTATCTTGATATAATTTGACTTTTCCATTGTCTACAACGAATTATAGCAAATCGTGAACTGTTTGTTTTTGCTTTTTTTTTTTTAAAGGTTTTTGAACGAATTATTTTTTATGTTTGGGCATCTCGGCAAATAAAACTACTCGAACTTGAAAATAACATATGTATTTATGTATGCCATTGGCCTAAAAGTACGTTTAGACAGAAATATTACCAGTAATGTTGATTTAAAAAATGTTAATAATTGTTTTGTCACTAACAATTTGATGTCCACTGATTACACCGGTCAACAGAAAAATATTATTAATATTTTTACCAAATCAGGGTGAACGTAATCAATTTTATTCAGCTATTGATATTTCTTAAAGCAAACTTTTGATAAATTATCCCGAGTGTAAACCCAACTCAACCCTTTAAAACCTAAGTCCCTAGAAATTTAGGAACATATTAATCGTACGTGTATAAGCAGTATTATCCCGGCTGTAAACCCAACTTAACCCTTTGTTCGTGTTAATTTGAGGAACATATTAACCTACGTGTTTAAGCAGTATTATGCCGAGTGTAAACCCAGCTTAACCCTTTAAAACCTATAACGTCGTGTTAATTTGAGGAACATATTAACCTACGTGTATAAGAAACAGTATTATGTCGAGTGTAAACCCAACTTAACCCTTTAAAACCTATAAGGTCCCTAGTAATTCGTAATTAGTAAATCGTAGTTATGAATATTGCAATTTTTAGTGTGAAATGAAGTTTTACCAAAACTGCAAACACTATTATGTAACTTTAAATTGAAATTTTAAATTTTTTTGATAGGATCTTATTTTAAAACATATATGTACCCAAATATTTCGTCAAAAGTGTTTGAATCTGCGAGATCTCTCCAGACTATATTTTTCAATTTATGAAAATAGTTTATCATTAAAACGGAGGTTCCACGGTGACGGTGATAGCTACTACCACAGCTGTCGCAGTTACTAACATCTTCTTGTTGACATTTCCTGTCTTTCTATCAGGATTTCATTCATAACTGGTAGTTACTATCAACTATCAGCGCCTGCACCGCGAATATCTGTCACATAGAATTTCCACGTAAGATGTAATAATCTAAATATAAAAAACTGTTCTGCAGCTTTGGCGTGGAACTATTCAACTTCGTATCGGTATTTCCCAAAATATACCCCAAGCTAAACTTGATGGATGGATCAGTCATTATGATGGATTCTTCAAAGAATCGTAATAACTGGGCCATGTTCAAGAATATGCAAAGATGCCGCAACCAAGTGACTAGCGTCAGTAAAGGAGTATTTACATTTGTTCACATCTTCTCTCCATTTAAACATTTCATACGGGAAAATTTTATAATTAGAATAGTATAGGTTATTTTAATTAAATTTTACAAACTTTATTAGATTTAATAATAAACCTAATTTTCAATTCGTTTACAATAACACTTCCGGCTGTTGCAGATGATTATTTATTCTATAAATTTAGTTGAGTCAACCCTGTGGTATCAGGAGCCCTGCGGGGTCAACTGGCCTCTATAAAGTGGGTAATCTTAATTAGGGGAAAAACCTAGTGGTTGGGTGTGATCTTGAACAAATCTTCTCCATGCTGAATTATTGATCAGTACTTACGACAATGATTAGTACCTTATGAAGTACTAAAGCCCGGACCCTTCAAGGGATGTAGGAGTACTGTTTTTATTTCTCCCACAATTCTACTAATTTCACAAAACCAAACTTTTGTCGAAAAAATATTTCACAACATCTCTACTTAATCTTCATCACTAATTTTTAATCTCCTATTTTTCAAACCTCTTCGAATGATGATTCAAAGAGGTTTGAAAAATAGGAGATTGAATCAGGCATTCAATAATCTATGTTACGTTTAAGTATCGTGATCTGAACAGTAAGACATGATAAACTTAACCAGGTTTGATTTTACTGGAAATTTACATGTCTAGTCTTTTTATAAAATTACATGGACATACTACATGTTATTCATATTATACTTATTACTCTTATTATGATTATTGA
>NW_027106953.1:424583-432969 GCF_000696795.3 Halyomorpha halys
CAATGCATTTATTTTTGCAACAGATTCTGGAAATTTTATTTTATTTTATTAAAGAATATATTAATATATTTTCTATTCACGTTCTTACTCTTCTTGTAACTTAAGTAACAATTTGTACGAAAGCCCATACTGAAAATGCCGAACTCTTAATAATTAAAAATGAAGGTTGACCTGTCAATAGCTGGTGCATTTACTCTACGTTAATTACACAAGAATTTAGTTTATATTAATTATTTACTTTAAAAAAGAGAAATGAAAAAAAAGTTTTTAAATTTTTTTAATAATAATGTTGCAATACATTGTAAATTAATGTCTGAGGAGGGGTGTCTAATCCCTGGCCCACCTTGTACATTATTCCGGCCCGCGAAATTCATCACACTTTTACAGAATATATTTATTTTATAATGGCCAAAATAGGTGGAAACCAATGTATTAAAAAAAATACATGATGTTTACATCCTATTCAAAATTTAAGTCAAAATTATGATACAAATTTAACTGTTTTAATTGCCTGTTTTATTTATGAGTTTAGAGTAAGAACACATTATGTAAATAATAATTACTCATTATGGTTCAATTTTTCACTCCAGAAAATGTCTATAGTCTTATATCTGATAAGGGAATGTATAATTTTATATGCGGCCCGCGAAATTAGGATGTGTTCCCAAAACGCCGCAAGATCATTTAGATTGGCCACACCTGAAGTTTTAAGTGGATCAATAATGAATGTTGAGACTAAATGGATATATTTTATTATAATTGATAAACCAACCAGTTTCGAAGGAAAAAATAATATACGGCGTAATCTCGGTTATCCGAACACTGCAATAATCCGAACTGGCGTAAAAAAAAAAAAAAAAAAAGAAATGTGATTTTTTTAAAAAGAAAACTCCGCTGGAAATAACATTTTTGTTTTCAAATAAAAGTGCACCCGTGTAAAAGACATTTTTAACTTTCCAATTTATAAGCAAGTTATTGTAATCACCATGAAAATCGAAAGTGGAAATTTTTGCCCCGTTTCGATATCTGATAATCTAATTCCTATGGAAGTGTTGATAACATACTTTTTTTGGAATTTGAAATAGATATCATCTATTGTATAAATCATTTGATCCTATTAAACTAATTTAATTAACAGTAGTAATATGTATAGTACAAATGTAAATCCTTACAAAGCATACATTTTATTTTTATTTATGCTATTTTTCAGTTATAGTTTCAACAAATTAAATAATCACTTAATATTGCTGGGGATCTAAAAGAAAACCTTTTTTTTTTTTTTTTTTGCTTAATTTTTTAAAACTTCACTCTATCAAATTTTCAATAAAATATGTTTAAAAAAATAAATAAATAAATGTAGTTATGGACATTAATATTGTTGAATTTATTTCCAATACTTTCTGTAATCCGAACACCACCCTGCAGAAATTAGTTCGGATTACCGAAATTTTTTTTAATATTAATTTTATTCATTAAAAAAATTACATCCAATATGGTCCGACTAGATGGCAACATCTATCGGTCGGTGCCAACATAACAATGATAGACATAAGTCTAATGTAAATATTACAGTTTAGACTATTAGGGCGTATTAAGCTGGATAAGTACAATATGAATTAATCTTTAGTGATACAACTAATAATTCTATTAACAACTACTAAAATGAAAATAAAGTAAAAAATAAAAATAAATGAAATGTTGTTGAAGTGAATAATAAATCTGCTAATTTACAAGTAGTGAATTAGTATAAAAATGAGAATAAAACAAAATACAGAATATGATAAAAATAAGGATCTAATACTATTACTGAGCACACATACACATACATTGCTAATTCTAATTGTAATATAATAAATAAATTATGTAGAGTTAAGAAAAAATACAGACAGGTTTGGTCATTTGATGAATCAAAATCTTTAAATATTTATTTTTTATTTTTGTGGTTGATTTATTTATTAGTTCTTCTGGTAAGCGGTTGAACAGATATGGAACCATATGCTTTAAGCTATGTTTACCAAATTTATTGTTATAGGGTTGTTCGATAAATATATGTAAATAATATGGTTATTACTAAATTAACAGAAAGTTAGTTTTCTTTCATTTCCTCCCTACACTTGGAACTGGTTTTTCATGTGCCCTAAACCAATATTTTCATATTATTGTTTAATATTTAAATTTTATTAATGATACAAGGAGAGACCCTTTGATGTATGGTGAGCCAGAGAGACGGGCGCCTCCTGACAGATACCATTATGAAAGATATAATGCGCGGGGCTGGCCAAAGCACTGGCAATGGCCCAAGGAGGACTGCGGCAACAGTCATGTAATATTTACATTCTTATCCCACACCCTCCAACATCTTATTTTTACATGTAACAAAGCATCTTATACTTTTTGTTTAAATGTTTTTTGTACACTCTCCAAATGGAGTGGTTAGTCTTTTCGAATGATTCCCCTTGGCACGCGTTCTTCGTCGCCACTACGTCTCAATGCGCCAGAATCTAAGTCAATTTTCAAGCAGATTTTATAGAGTTGTCAATTTTTAAACAGAATTATCTTAAAATCATACGACTTTTACATCCGTAATACTCATAGGTGTAGTAAGTAGGTTAGGTATAAATCAGAGTTGAAAATTTATCCAATTTATTTTTTTTAATTTTATTTATTTATTGATATTTACAGCTGTATAAAAAAATACAACCAGTAAATTTGATCATAATGATATGATACAGGATGTAGAGAAACTACCCAGTAGTAGAACTCAAAAACAGTTTACAATATAAGGTCACGAGGCCATCTATCCAATTTAAAATACTTTTTACATCATTCATTCTAAAATAAGTTGTGCTTTTATTAAAAATCTTACGACATATAGACATAACATGTAAACAATAAACAATAATAGTATATGACTCCCCCCTTTTTTTGTTTCATCGCTTTAATTCTTTCTATACTTTATTAATTTTTTTTGTTAATATCTCTCTTTTTTTATCTTACTTCCTTTTCTATCCTTTTTGTTTTTCATATTTTCTCTTTTAACCCATTGTGACGTTCCTCTTTTTTTCCCCCTTATTTTTTGCTCTTTAACATAAATAAAACACACTTAAAATAGAAAATACAACTAATATTCATTTTAAATAAATCAGAATATAAATTCGTAATACATATATCATAGAATTGATCAAAATAATTGATAGAAGTAGCGATAGATAGATACAAATATGTAAAAATAAATATATAATAAATATTAAAAAGAAGATTAATTATTTTATTTATGCTTGTTTGAGAGTGGTTTAGTTTATTCTTAATTTAAAACAATTTTGATCCTTTGTTTCCTCTTTTTTTCCCTGAATTTTGATCCTTTTCCTTCCTCTCTTTCTTCCTTTTAAAGAAAAAAAGTTGAGAGAGAAAAAAAAGGATCAAAATTGTTTTAAATTAAGAATAAATTAAAAAGTATATTCTTGTTGAATTAATTAGCGACTTCGAAGTCACAAATGGACATAAAAATAAATAAAATTCTGAAACCAATTAAACATATTAACGCATCAGAACAGTTTTATTCCAAATTTTTAATCGTTTGTGACTAAAAATTATAATATTTTTCATTAAGTCGATTTATATTAGTTGCAATTAATGGCTGGAAAATTAATCATTAGACATAAATATTGATTAAAATTTTACACTGATATAAGTAGGCCGTTAATATTTTTTTTATATGCCTTCTTTAATTAATTTATTTTGAACATCCAAAAAAAAACTTACCGTTGTCACTTATTTTAAGTTATCTCTCGTTTTCCTACTCACTATTCATATTTTCATTAAAAATTTAGATGTATGTAATGTTGTAAAGAACCTAAGGAGTTAAAATTAAAAAAAAAACCTTAGGAACCAAGATGTATCGGGTCGATTCATATAAATAAATTGTCAGTTTTCACAATGTAAATTTTAAAATTTTATTTAGTAAAACAACATTATGGAGTCAAAATATTTGTGTTAAAAATATTAACACTCCTTTTCCCCAACGTGTTATCAACTTTGCTCTGGAAAATTCAGGGTTCCGTGAAGAAATTAAGTCAGAAAATGCGTTCTTTAACGGAGAAAAATTGTCAAACATTTTACCTTTAAGGAAGTTGTCCAAATTTCCGAACGAATAGAAATCTGTTGGAGAAGGTGTGAAAGGCCTTCTTAACAGCTTGTTTAGTTTCTTCATTGCCTGTCGTGAAGCATAAGTTCTGCGTTGTCGTGTAAAAGCACAGGTCCCTTTCTATTAACCAAGGTTGTTTTCTGACAGATCTTTGATGCCTTTTGTGAGTAGTATGATGTGGGTATATGGTTTCACCTGAGTAAAAAGAAGAAATGAATCATTCCTTCCATTGGCCACCACGCAGAAACCAATAATTTTTTGGGATCCAAATTTGGTTTTGGCATGCACCATGCTACCGGAAATATGTATCCCAGTCTTTCGTCAATATTTAACCACTGACCTGGCCGACGTCTGTTATCATATACAGTCCTCTTTTGTCATGAGAAAAAGCTCACTATTTTTGTAGAGTAAACTGTAAAACGAATATCTCGTAACGCATGTCTAATATCACTTGATCTACCTTTTTTGCTTTACCAGTGGTCTATAAGTGTCGATACATTTGTCAGTTGTGGAGTCGTTTAACTTTTCGGTTAGGGTTTTCTTCCACAGTAAGCCATCGTCGTCAATTTCAAATCAAGTCCTTTTACTGAGTTGGTTATTCAAATCTGTATCATCAGCTAATTTTTCGAACCACCGGCGAATGGCCCGTTCGCTAGAACACTCTTACTCGAACGCCGCGGTAATATCTGCAAGAAACATTACCGCGGCGTTTGGATAAGGGGGACTACCGGTGTCCAAGTTTAAACTAAAAAAAAAATAGTCTAAAATCGCTTGTTTCCATGGTTATATTGGCTTACTAAACAATGTACAATTTATTTGAATGATAGTAAATATTATCAAAAAAAGAGAGGATTAGTAAATGCTTATTATAATATGTCATAACCGTATTAAACAATGAAAGTCCCCTAATCCCACTTTGAATTTCTAAAATAATAAATACGTCATTTTGTATGAAATGACCTTATAGAAAGAAAAAATGAAACTCCAGCACTTGGGAGAACACATACTACACTAGGGAAATACTGCCCTATAATTTAGAAAACAAAAAAGCTTTTGCTTGTAATGATTAGGTTGAAATTAAGAGGGTGAATTATGTTATATTGCAGATTTTTAACGAACGCCAATTTCTTTCTTTGTTTAAAAATCTAATCAAAATTTGTCCTGAAGGATTTATTTATATCCTTGATGTCTTTAATGTATCTTTAATTGCCATTTTTTTACAGGTGATCTGGGTATGCATACTTTGCCGAAAGAAACAAGAACTGCTAAGCAAGACCGGCCAATGGATCAACAAGGGCATGACCGGTTCGGACTCTGCCGTTATGCGGAGGATAGAGGCAGACATGTCGCTGATGGACAAGCGGCCAAAGCTAGAGCGGGCACACTCAGCCGCCGAGAAGGAGAACCAGCCCTTGACCAGGTCGGGTAGCTCCCTCAGGCGGCAGTACTCTCAGCAAGATGCTCAAGCCAAGGAGGAAGAGCTCAGGTACCTACGTCTTAATTTATTATCTTTGATTATTAGTCTGAGTAGCAGGTACTATCTAAAATAGTCCAAGAGGTCAGGGAAAAATAAAACCGAGTGAAAAATGAATGAAAAAATACAAAAAAAAATTAATCTATTTAAACAAATAAAAAATCATAGACAATATCAAGATATCCGTTTGTAGAAGCCTGTAGGAAATTTTAACTAAAACACATAAATAACATACTTAAATAAAACAAAAAAACTATGCGCTTTAAAAACCATGTTTTTAACAAGTCAAAAATTTAAAACAACAATACGCTAATTATATTTAAAGGAACAAAACATTCATATGAAACTTATAACAACTGAGGTCTTTCCAGTGTAGCCCGTCGTACATATTCGCTAAGAGCTCTCCAATTAGAGACTTTTAATAAACTGCACTTTTGGAGAGCAGGTCCGGAAAATCTAGATCAGCGACATTTTTTAAAATTACTATGTTTCTCCGATTCCTTTAAGCTATGTCTTCATTTTGCTTGTTCATGGTACGTTATAGCTCATCATCAAATAAAATAAAATTATTTCATCCCAATTTTTTTTTTATATTTTAAACTGTATATAGTTACTAGTTCAAACTGATGAGCCTACCAAGTATAGTTAGGTAGAATAAAAAATGGTGGTTGTTTCAAAACTTTTAAACAAATTAAAAAATGCTCTCGCCTAAAAATTAATTATGGTCACATCTAAACGATCTAATAGTTTTAAGCTACCCCGATCTGCGTCTGTTGTTTTTTTTTCTTTCTATGATATAAAATTCAAATGTGCTGTTTCAAAGTGAAAATCTCAATAATTCCTCAAACCAATGATGCCTATTTTCTTTCCTCAATCTCATAAAAGTTTCTGTAGACAGGTTGTTATGTACAATTCTCCGAACCTACTCAAGAATATTTTTCCAGTTTCTTGAAATATTTTCGAAACTTACAAATTTCATGCTATTTATAATTTACAAACAAGATAACGCAAAGATATCTGTTTATCAAATAACGAGATATTTCAGTTATAGTAAAAAAGCCGGGAAGAAAAAAAAAGCAGTTATTTCACTCCATTTTTTAAAATATTTTAAACTATACATAGTTACCTAGTGAAAACCGATGAGCCTGCCAAGTATAGTCAGGTGGAATAAAAAATGGTTGTTGTTTCAAAACTTAAGAAAAAAAAAAATCTTTTAGAGCTACATGTCCTTAAAAGTACCTAAAATACTAAAAACTTTAAAGATACATTCAGTATGGTGTGAATTTATTTTGGCAATAACCATGGAAACTAGTACTCCTAAGAACGACGTACTACAATCAATTAGTTCTCAGTTGAGAATTAGTAGTTGCTGTTTCTACGAAATTCGCTAAAATAAATTTACAAAATGTTGATTTCTTATTGTTGGTAAAAAGCTTTAGTTCATGAAAAACTATATCTCAGGAACCCATACATGAAATGTAAAATATCGAAAGGAACATGAATTTATCAATTTAAAATATTGAAAAACTATTTTTATAAAATTTCCTTAATCTTAGAACCAAATATTGATATTTCTATTAAAACAATATCGAAATATCTGTATCCATATTTTCAACAATCTTAAATATCGAAATGAATATGAAATCATAAAGATAAAATATCGAAATACCTTATTTTAGCTTTTAATAAAATGTTATCGTTTTCTTTCATAATATACCGATATTTCTATAAAATAAAATATCGAAATATCGTTTCTAATCACCGATATCGGTGACAACTTTCGTTGTTTGGAAACAAATTTTGCTTTTTGAAAAAATGTATATCGACTATTGAATGTAAAGATCTCTATTAGAGCTCATATTTTAGAAAATGTGCTATGAATAGTGTTGTGGGTAATTTTAAGGATAATGAGTTCCGAATGAAAAATTAGCTAAAATTTGATGTTTTTTTCGATAACATAAAAAGTGGCTTGCAAATCAAAATTACATATTTAAGTCGAGTATATTTATATAAGATGTGACAGCTTGTTAACTTTTTCGACTGACTGTAAGTGTCACTTTATAGAATAGACTTTTCACATATTTGTATTAGTTTTCTCAAAAATGGCTCTAAAGATATTGATTATACTCATATCAATGTAAATTAAGTGTTCTTTAATAATGAAGAAGAAATGGTCATCAGGGTTGCGGTCAAAAAGAACAAAAATATTGGGTTGTAAAATAAGTTAGCATTTCAATTTAATCCTCTCTGTGTTCATTAAATCATATTTACTTGGTCAATAATGTTTACATATTCTAAAAAAGGATTAGTTATGTTTATTCTGTTTGAACCGAGATTCCTAATATATCCAGAACCGGAAATTTTGACTTGGAAGACTATTGATGACCAAATTCAAGCATTGGTCATAGACAATACTCACTCTACAACTCGGGATATCGCAGAAACGCTTAACATATCTCATATAACTGTATCAAATCATTTATGTCTCATAATCGCAAAGGCATAGTTTTCATCACGATACGCCCGTCCTCACGTGTCTGTAAACCCGGCAGAAATTATCGGAGTTTGGCTGGGATGTGATCCCCCACCCACCCTATTCACCAGACCTTGCTCCAACAGATTTTCACTTATTTCGGACCCTTCAAAACTCTCTTAACGGTAAAAACTTTACTTCGCTCGAGTACTGCTAAACGCACACACAGAGGAGTTCATTGCGCAAAAATCTGATTAATTCTGGGAGGACGTAATTAAAAAATTACCTGAAAGAT
>NW_027106953.1:437959-446996 GCF_000696795.3 Halyomorpha halys
CAACGAGTTGCAGGCCTACCTTCTACACCTTTTACATCTTCTACAACTTTTATTGAAAGCCTGAAAGGAACTAAAAAACTATGAGGTGCTACTTGCACAAAAGCCAATCTGTCAATTTGACAACAAATGTGAAGATCAAGGGTTTTATCCTGTGCTTAATTGTTCAACTGAATTAACACTAAATGTGAAGTAATTGAATTAACTGAATACGTTGTTTTATAAAGCACTAGCAAGTTTAGGAAAGGTTGATTTTCTAATTCCTAATATTTTACATGCAGATAGTAAAACTTACAAAACTACATATCTGTCCAAAAATCTTCTTTTTTTTCTCTCTTTTCAGTTATTTCTGCTACTTTCTTAGTTTTCAGAAATATTTTTTTGAAAACAAATATGGAACCAGTAGAATTGGAGGTCTCTCGTGTTTTGCCATTCCGTTCTTACATTCCTGATCAAAATGACTGTTTACCAAATTAATAATATAATATAATTAATATATTATTTATAATGTCTTACTTTTCTTCAATTATTAGTATTTTAAAAAAAAAATAATTTTTCACTTCAACAATCAAAAAAATTATAATTAATGTTTAAATAAGGAGATTAAACGTGTATTTTACGTCAAATAGAAGTATTTTGGAATCTTATTATATCAAATTAAGCCAATGAGAGAATAAATGAGAGGGGAGTATGGGTAAAATTATTAGTGCGACTCATATTTGACTCCATTATGTGAACATTATATCGACTATAACCCTTAGTCGGTGAGACCAGGAACATATAAGTCAAAGATATGTTAGAGGTTTTTATTCTTGATAACTAAGTGCTGGCGTTCAAACTTATGTCACATGATCTAGTAATTATTAGAGTCCGTTTTCATCGTTGGTCAGCGAGTCCATCGGACCAAGCCTGGAGGATCTTTAGTTCCATCATTCCTGCAGCCACCATCTTAAACGAAAGTAAACTATCATCAACGATAGTTTGAGAACCAGTTCCATCTTATTGGGATTGAATCCCCCTCCCCAAAAATTATCATCTCATTGTAAAGTATCTCAGGCTGTATGAGAAGAAACAAACGTACTAAAAAGAAAAGTTCATCTATCTATCTACTATCTAAAAAAGTAAATCTGAGTAGGGTAAATTTTTTGTTAACAGGATATTGTAAAATTGCATGGAAATCCCTCTTCTAGCTGATCTGTTATTCTAATGTAATGAAATTTGTTCTGCAAATGGTTATGCGTCCTACGAAAATATTTATTATACTCCTAAATGTAGTTAACAATTCGCAGTTTAAAAAACACTAAATATTCAAATGATTAGAGTACGTTTCTTTTTGCTATCTACACTATATTTTTATAGTGGTGTCTATAAAATCTATATCACTGTATGGATTGAAGGAATCTGAAAAGGAGAACGTGCTTAACGTTTGATGCATTTTTCTTTATGCTTTTTTTTTTTTTGTTTCTGTTTCTAAATACATAAATCAAAGGCAGAAGCAGGTGTAGCATTTAAATCTCAACTGAAATGAAAAGCTGAAGACACTTAAAGAAAAAAAAGATAATAATAAAAGAGCATGGATAAATAACTTCTGTATTCTCTACTTTTATTTCTTTCTTTTGAATTCCAAGCCTCTTTCTGTCTGTCTTTCCCTTTACGCTTGGTGTGTTGTATCTGGTGGTTGTTGTTGACCCGACAGCGGTGACAGAAGCGGTCGAGAGGCGAAGGAAGAAGACAGTCCGGTTCGGTGCTCCAGCTCCAGGCAAGGACTCGGGGATTGACACCTCCTCTACCTTCACTTCCAGCGAGGATTCCAACTCCACACCAAAGGTAACTCTCCCCCTAACAACTGCAGGTAGCCAAGCTTAGTTTAGCCTGCTTAGAGTCAGTATCCGGTTTTGGTACGAAGGCTACTCAAGGAATCTTATCTTAGATGATAAAAATTTAAATAATCGTTAAGATTCAACTTGGAATAAGTCAGTAACGAATTTTTATACAACCAAGATTAAATAAATCAGTCATATAACCGGTATATCTATCTTGATTTTATATATTCCAGATTATCTCTTAGGTAGTGTTACAGAAGATGATGGATCAAGAGCACTGTTGGTGGCGATTACTAGAAACACTATAAAGTCTACGTTGTTCTTATTTATGGAAATTGACTTGGTGCCGTTACACAATATAATTATAATTACATCTTATTATTAAAATTCCTTAATTTAAAAAAAAATTAAAATCGAATTTTACATACATATGTCTGCGACTTTAGATTCCGATCTCAACTGTAAAAAATCGTTTGTTTATCTCTTGAGTGAACTTAACGAGCGAGAGTCGACATTGTTATTGAATCGAAGAAGTAATAATAATATGGTGTTATAGTCCACGTAAAGTAATTTATATTAAGTTATTAACTGTCGACCTCCGCTCGGACAAGAGATAACCAGCAGAGATCGGGGCCTAAATTATCATTAAACAAGAGAATATAGAGGTTATCTGTCACAAATAAAAATAAAAACAAAACCATTTCTAAAAACAAAACCATTTCTAAAACCAAAAATAAAAATTAAAACTTCACAAAAATCAGTACACAAGTAACCCAATCCCAATGTAAAACTGATAACAGAGTGTTGTGCTTCTTATAATTGTCGCCGACAGCGCTTGTGGTTGACCATCTTCTGCATACGTATCTACTTTTTTTTTAAATTTTAATTGGAAGGTTTGACAATATCCATTGTCGTGAGGCAGACAAGGTTTTGTTTGTTTTTTTTCAAATTCGCTGGCAAAAGTAGACTGGAATACCTAAATTATGCCCATTATGTTACGCTACTAATACTAACCTGACTATATATACTACTCCAGAATACCTATGAGGTACATGTCCACCTCTTACGATACAACATCAGTCAATCTTTACCTCACTAAATAATGACACGTAACCACACTAACCTTTTGGCCAGATAAGAATCACTTTGAGCAATCGGGCTTAAATATGAAAATAATTAAAAATTATTTCGTAGTACAGTAGAATCCCACTTACCGTATGATTTTTTTTTATTACCCTTTTACTAATCCTTTCTGACATACGGAGGGAGGGGTATCTACAGGTTACCACCCTATCCCAAAATGTTGGGACTAATGATACATAATTTAACTCTATATAGCATTAACTTGTTAATAAATTAGATAATATCTCCAACTTTGATTAATTATGCTCAGTTGCTTTAACAGCAGCCAACTCTACTTGCTATAAAAAAAAAATCTAGAGGTAAAATAACATCCATGTATCCAAGGATCAGCATGTTTCAGACTAATGGTAGCAATTTACAGGAAGGGCACAATATTTTTTCTCTACAGATCACCATTGTTAATATAACTAATAATAACTATTTTTAATAAATATGTTATGCTTTCGCCCAACAAAGTGCTTGTACTGTCTTATGGCATATCTGTTGGAAAATCAAGTTCTAGTTTAAAATCTTTTCATATTACAAAAAAATATTCATATTCAAATATTTATTAGCGGACGCGACGGTCATGCGGGTTGGAGCGTGGGTCCCAGAGCGCTCGCTTCGGGAAGTTGTGGGTTCGATTCCCACCTGGGGCAGTAAATATTTATTTCTCGGTGGTTCAGAGAAATAAATCTTGACATTCTTATCTTGGTCAGTACGCGGCGGCAACTACAAAGTAGGCGCCAGGGGTTGGAAAAAAGGACGACTTACCGAACTAGTTCCCCCACCAGATACCAATACAAATACATACATATTTATTACTTAGCTATTTAATCAACGTTAATTCTTATTAATTCTATTAATAATAAATAATAAATATATTAATGCTATTAATATAAAAATCATTTACTGCTTATACCTCACCTCATTCGGGATTTCGCGTTATCTGAAATCCCCTGGCTACATTTCGAACAGACGGGGTTCTACTGTACTTGTGTTTGGGCTGGTGAATATGGAAGTGATCTAATTTTAAAAAAATTAAATGAATTTATAACGAAATTCTTACACCCTTCTTAACCCTTTGTTAAATATCATTCTAAATGTAATTAATTCCCTGTATGAAAAAATGTTAATAGGTTTTTCAATTGCTTTAAAAAATAAAAGTTAATTCACAATTTGTTTTATACCCTCACCTATTCATAAAGTTCGTTCACACGATAAAGTGGTAGATATACACTCGAACTATGTGCAAAAAAAAAAATGTTATGCTAAATAATCATAAATTTTCGAAAATTTAATTACTGATGTTCTCAAAAAACTGCTTGGAAATGATCCAAATTGATCCAAGAGCTATTTTTCTTTTCGAGGCCAGTGTAGATGAGATAATAACATTTGATTATTAAAAGTTATTTCACAGTATGTTCTATTAAATGTGGATTTGGCAATTAATGTGTCTAATATAAATTTAGTTTTGATATAAAATAAGTTAGGAATTAAATTTTCGCCAGTTATTAACTGATTTTAAATTTGAAAGTGTTAATTTCTATGTGCTTCCAAGCAAGGTTATTGTTCCTTTGTACGTACCAGTTCTAAATATTACATAAATTTAATTTAAGATTCTTTTTATTGCACCTGTAGTTTTCGTAAGATTTTTTTTTAGAAATTTTTTTTGTACTTTTCATCTAGATTAAATCAAAACTATAGCAAATTAAGGGCGTATTGAAGGCATATTGCTGCTTTTCTTGATTAGTGGTATATCTTATATGATGCAAATTTTGTAGGAGAAACATATAAACATTAATATTGACGTCAAACTATATTATATACTTTTATTTTTTTGTTTATTAGATAATTAAAATTAAATTAAATGAAAATTCACAACTTCAGGGAAGTTTGATAGTCAAGGAGATGGATATATAATTCATGTTAAGGAGGAAGCTTTACGGATGGATATGGGTAAGGAGTTCCATAATGAGGTAGCACGAACAGCAAAGGATTTTTCTAAGGAGGCAGTTCTGTAATTAGGGACATAGAGATCGGTAGGTTGGGATCTTGTGTTTAACAGGCGACTTTGTAAACGTAGGTTGAGGAAGTCAATGATATAGGAATGTTTTTTGGTTATTAGGAATTGGAATATAAATGTGCCAAGGAAGTATTGTCTCCGGATACTGGGATAGTGCCAGCTTTGCTCAGAATAGTAGTGAGAGATATGAGATAGCCTAGGTACCGAAGATGAATCTTATAAAGCAGTTTAACAGTCTTTTTAGTCTCAGTTCTTGTTCAATGGATAGTCCTCCATATTCTAGGCGTCCGTAGTCGAAATGTGGGGATACTAGAAGGTGGTTTTGAAATTTAGATACTAGAAGGTGACGGGTACTTCGAGGAAACGAATCACGGGATCTTAGGAGCTGTTTAGGGATTGAGATGATTTTTCGAGTTATTTGGGAAATGTGGATATTTCATGTTAAGTGCTGATGAAAGGTGACTTCTAGATTTTTTATGGTGTTATGAAACTGGATGTTGTTGATATATAATAATGGATTGTAAGGGAGGGTATTGCGCCGATGTGAATGGCCTTTGTTTTTGTTGGATCTAGGCTCAATTTATTTTCCCAGAATAAATTGTAAAATTTCGAGATATGATAGTGACTTATTAAATTAAACTTTGTCTTATGATATGCTCATATGAACATAACTTTTGCACATGAAATATTGTCCGAACTGCTATAAATCGATTTATTTGAGCAAATATCATAAAAACTACTACTCCTACGAAGATAAACGTCATAAACGACTTTATAGTACATTAAACTAGCTTTAATTTGAGTGCTAATAGACATCTGTAGGTCGAATGTTTTTTCGAGATATGATAGTTATTAATTAAATTAAAATTAAAAAAAATTAACTTTATGCCGGTTTTTGAAAAATATTGAGTACAGTTTAATACTAATATTTAATATTTAGCACATCTTTTCTCTAAGTTAAAAAATTACAAAACTTTTTTTTTGTGCCACTATTCAAACACACAAAAAAACAAAGCAGCAATATGTATACTAAACAGCTATTGTTACGGTGGAGTTTATTGTAGCAGTTGCCGATCGGGCCATGAGATTTTGTGTCTTTCGTTTAGAAAAAGCATTCGTCAAACCATTCGAAAATTGGATAATGTAATTTAATCACTAAAAGGTGGTGGAATGGAGGAATAAGTTTAGATAATTAGTTAAAGTTAGTTGTATTCTCCAGCACCAAGGAACTAAACTCATTCCATATAAAGTAAACAATTTGTTTTGTTTTTTTTCCTTTTTTCGCATGAAAGAGTTATTTTCGCACTTCATTCTTAGTATATCTCACTCTACCGCACCTTAAACACCTAAAAATTAAGAAACATCATTATTCTGAGAGACTCTTTTGTTATTATTATTATAATTCGTATTGGGGTACTGGTTTAGGTTGTTAGGGGATCTCTATACTGTCAATCGGAAGGACAGTTAAACCATAGATGTTCGGATCGTAAGGTAGGGGAAGATGGATCGCGAAGGAAATTCCAAGAAAAAAATCACAACAATTAGTGCAAGTTCCTTAATCGTTTCGCCTGTAAAAGGTTGGGATAACCTGAGGATCAATTCTCTTTAGTGGTCTTAATGCCGAATGTTGTAGTTTTTTATTTGTTACATATCTTTTTCTTTGACACGCAATTTTTCTTGATCAGGATCACTACATAACTCCCAACACCTTTCTTCATGTTTGTTTTATTATGCCAAATGAAGATCTGTAATTCCTTATAATCAGATCTGCCCTCCACTATATGTGGTGCTGCCTCCACCTACCTAAGAGAATGCGATAGGTTAAGGACCATCAGATCCCAAATGAGTTGTTCTTGTGTGTTTATATTTGCAGCAGTATTGCTTATCAGTTGTTGATCTTGCTTAGGCTTTTTAGGAGTCAATTTAAGAATTTTCCCATCTATGCTGCCTGATTTCATTTTCATAATAGCATTTTATTTTTATAAATTCTCAGCTTCGTGTCCTGGATTTGTTGTAATGTAAATTTGCCCCAGTACGAGCTCTAACCCATAATCCTCTCTTAGTTCACTCAGAACAAATTACTAGTCTCGAAATTATCGTCTTTGCGCTGTTAGCTACGCCCAGTCTCTTTTCTTAGAGTGATCACAAATTTTCATCCTTCTTCTTTGAAAAGAGACCATTGGGTCCGTTTTTTATAAGTCTTTGAATGCGCTTTGTCTAATTTGTTATTAGTGAGAAATCACCGCTCATTCGAGTCTGAATATCCTCCGGTCGGGACAGAACTTAAAAAGAGTTTACATCAAATATTTTTTTTACTCACGAATCCTCAAAATGCATTGTAGCAAATACAGGAAAAAAAGATTATTTTACCACATTTTCGCTTATTATATCATTACTCCCAGAACTTTATGACTATTGTGTCAGCTAATAAGCAGTCACCTAAATTAATGTAATCATATTTGATTCAATTTATCCAATCAACTGCGAAATTAAAGTACACCCTCTTTTATACCGATAGAATTTTTAAAAAAAAATAGTTATTCACTATGAAAAATCGTTTCTAACCTTGCTTCCTCTTCCATTCCTGGCAATCCTCCGAGGCGCCTGAAAAGAAGATGGCCTCGTGACCTTATATTGTAAACTGCTTTTAGAGTTCTACTACTGGGTAGTTTCTCTACATCCTGTATCATATCATTATGTGATTATGATCAAATTTACTGGTTGTATTCTTTTATACAGTTGTAAATATCAATAAATAAATAAAATAAAAAAAAAATAACTATGAAAAATCATTTGTAGGTTTTGTTTTTAATTTAAATTATTAGTTTCATTAGGCCTCAAGGATCGGCCTCCACTTGACATTCCTAGTCGCAAAAAATTAACATGTGGTTCAGAATACAAATGCACATACTTGCTACTGAAAGATCGAAGAAATTAAAAACTTGCAATCTGGCTGATTTTCGCTGCAACTAATTATTAGGCAATACCCCCCAAAAAGCTTAAAAATCGATTATTCTTCAACAGAATAATATAATAATAAGCTGGATACTATAATAAACAGACTAATAAGTTGGAGGCTAGAAGTTTGGGATATTTGTACGGGTCAAAAAATTAATAATATTTTTGAACAATTTTTAATGGGATGGTACAAAAATCAACTTTTCTTCCAAAACCTAATTTTTTATCTATTCCTTTATTAAAGTTTTGAAAATGTTCAAAATAAAAACAACTTGAACCAAACACGAACTACGAGTTACTAACCTATCAAAACGACAGCAGACAAAATATCTTCACACCGCTCAACTGGTCTTTTACGTGACGTCATTTTCCATTTAGCAGACTTATTAACACAACCATGTTAAATTTTATATCGTTTTAACATGCTATAAGAAGAAAATATTTAACAAAACTTTTTTATTTAATATATGTTAAAATTGTTAAACTAATGATCATGAATACCCTTAATTACTATAAACTAAAATATGTGATGTATCCAATTACGCGACCTTCCCTAACGCTAGACATTCAGGAACGAATTTGGTTCCTTGTCTATCTGTAGTCAATTTTGTGTCCGCCGTAATTGAACCATTAATCTAATTTCAATTAAATTTTCAGGGATATACGGGTTGGAATCCAGTTGGTCCCTTATCGATTTTATTAATTCTGTCTGTATTTTATAACGTACTTTTTCTGTTATATTGATATTTCAAAACCGACTTGTCAGAGTTGGGCATTAGTGTGAAAAGAGTAATTGACATTGATACTTATTTAATAAATAAATAAGAGGCCATCCCTCTAAGGATGTTCACTTGAATATTAAAACATGTATGTCTGTCAGTTCAATAATCTTTGACTTGTTGTTTGTTTGTTTGTTAGTTTTGAAAGGGCGTTAACAGCCTGGTCATCAACGCCCGTTGGTTGTTGGCTTTGGTAAGGCCTAGTTGTTTTAGTCATAGCTTTGGTATGGTGTACTGATCCGCACCAATTATAATTAAATTTGTGGCAATTATAATTTGTTTAATAATCGTAACGATATTGGAAAGGATGGTAAAAAGCAAATAACTGACTG
>NW_027106953.1:452141-459491 GCF_000696795.3 Halyomorpha halys
ATTCTAGTTATTAATAGTAATACATGCACCAAGTTTATAAAGAAAATATAAAAGTAAATAGGTAAGAAGGCTTAGCTGTTGATGACAGTCTTGAGCAGAAATGTGGCAAACAATAGGTCTATTGTTTCTCGTCAAAGGGACACCGCGATCCTCACTCTACGAAGTCTAAGAGAGAACTGATCTTTGACTTGTTATTGGATATAACCAATAATGCTGTTTGTTTCGTTTTGTTCTGGCTCAAGTAAAACTGCACTAGCAGTTTCAGTGGCATCTATTCACCTTCTGTTACAATTTATTTATTATTATGTGTGCATCAAGTTGACTATTTGCGAAAGCGAATTTTTGTCGCCACGACTTAAAATCGCTAGAGAAGGCCGAGCCTGAAGAATAAAATTCAATACGTTTATATTTAAAAAATAATTTTAGCGATAAATTAGATTGAATAAATTTAAAAGTACTAAACAAATAATAATAAATATTTTATCTTCATATTTTAAAAAATTCAGACTCCAAGAGCTGGACTTTTTTGAAGAATTAAGCAAATATTATTTCAATTTACGCATTTACTCTCGAAAATACAACAAAGAATTCGAAACCACAAAGCACAAGCAAAGAAAAAGGGTATCTCATTTATTAGGTCATACTTCGATAGATAATGGTCGTAGTTGATAAAAGATTAGCAGATTTGGGCAAAACTCAAAATACTGAAGGTATCTCGTAAGAAAAGTATTTCAATTAGAAACAGCTGTAAAGTATTTTGTAAAAAAATATTTAACAAATACAAAATACATTCAAGTATTATGTTACAAAATCATTTTGAATACAATATGAGAAATCCGAAACATTACTTTGGATTTTACTGCTAGAAATATAAAATAGTTCTCGATATTTTGTTTCTTATGAATGAAAAATATTTTTTGTATCGAGTCCCTTACAATACAAAAAATGTATTTTGAAATTCTGCCCAACTCTGGATATTAGTTTGTAATAGACTAGCTAGTTACAATGTAGCACGTTGCTGTCTGTTGGGTTAGAATGACAGCAAGCTAATTATGTAAGTACCTTGCAGTTTACACCAATCGCAGTTCCTAGCTTATTGCTGCATGCTTCTGCCTGCTGTATTGCTGCATGTTTGTAAATGCAATTTTTGTTGCATAATAAGGTTGTTTGTTTCATTTTTTAATGTTATCTTGTACTAATATTATTATACTTTTATTATATCAGAGAACGATTCAGATGGTTTTATTGATGCAAACTATTAACTTCACCATGCAACATCAACTTTATATGTCATATTATGTATAATAGAAATATCAATTGTACTAAGTAAAATTTGTCAGCAAACAGATGAAAATTTAAAATTAGTTTTTAAACCTTGTATGACTAAGTGGAGTCACTGAAATGAACATTCATCAGGTTTAATCAGGAAACAGGAATATGTCTAGTTTTAATATTGCAATTATTTAATATAAGTATTTCACTTCTTGTTCTCAATAATTTCAAAATGTGAATCAGAAATTTTCGTATCTTAATTGTAATCCTAGTTATTTTTTATATGTATTGTAATTCTAGTTCTATATTACTTAAGAGGTATCGGAAAAATATCAATAATGTAATAAACAAACATTCTTAATGTCTGCCCAAAATGTAGAATTTTTAATTGTAGAAATTAATTATACTTTATAGATCTTTAGCAATGAAGAGGTAGCACGATTCAAGGAAATTGTGGTAAATTAAATTTATTTTCTTTAAAAATCTATTTTTTTATTTTTTAAAATTAAATATGTTACCGCTAAGAAATGACTCTTATCTTCTCAGAGAGAAGTTTTGAAGTTGCTGCTCAACAAGTTTCAGATAGTTGTTGAATATTGAAAATCGTTATAATAGGGCATTTTGGTTGTTCCATAATTAGTCCAAGAGCCAAAGAAGAGGAAAAAGGGAGTCATTTCACCCCACTTTTTGATTTTACTAACCCATTAATACAGTTTGCTCCTGCAGGGACTAAAGAGAAATATAACTATCTTAGCCAGAAGACATAATGTCTCTCTCAATTTAACCCTACACTAATTTCAAGAACATTGCTGTATGCTGTGTCCTACAGTGAAATGCGTAGCAGACTCTGTTGTAAACAATGTTATTACTAAATGTTGTTCAAAGTTATTACCTTGAGATAGATTTGGCACTTGTCTCCACTGCAGCAGTATCCAAACGGCATTGGACATGTGTTGTCTTATTGTTACGCTCTACAGATCTGACACCACTGGTTGTTTTTATTTGGAGTTACATTTACAAAAAAAAAAAAAATAGAGCCTCCAGAAATTCCGTATTGAGTATAATAGGAACTACTAACTTGTGTTTAATTAGCTGGATTTTATTCATGGGGCTCCTCTACTACTAGAACTGCCTTAAAAATATGAATTATCAACAGAAATAAACTCATTATTTTGTTAGAAACTTCATTCCGTAGGGAACCATTCTATCGGTCGTGAAGGGGAAAGCAAGTCCTACAGGGACTAGCTGTTAGTCCTTACGAAGGAAATAGAAGATACAGTAAGGAGGAGAGATCGAGAGAAGGCAGAAGTGAAATAAAAGTCCAACATTCATTCCAAAAACTAGCACTAGAATGTACTGATCCTTTGAGTATATTGTTAGTCACTACCTCGTCAAGAGAAATCCCAGAAGAGGAAGGTTGGTCTTTGATTTGACCAGTTTTTGCTTAGTTAGCTCTCTGGGATATTAAACGGTATCGAGAGATGTTACGTCTAAGACTTAAGCTTTAAGTGGACCAGAAGATTCTATTGTAATTTTTATTGATTCCAATAATACATTTATGAACATTACAACGCATGACATTGTTATTTATTTGTACAGTTAAAGTAATTACAAGAAATAATACGTATAAAAATACAGTGTTTATGTGGCCCACAACTGTTATTGTGGTGTCCAGTAAATAGTGGCAGGCTACCATCCGTTAACAAATGAATACAGATGTATTTTTTTTTTTTTTTGGAGATACATTTATTTCGAATTAAACAAAAATGAATGAACCACAACTGAACGATCACCTTACCTAGGAGGTAAGAAAAGTAAAAGTGTTAACATACGAGAAGTAGGTATTTATCAAGATTTTTTATAAATGAAATTATGAATTACTTCTTCTATGTTTGTTCCTCTAATTTCATAATTTTCTATTGATATCAAGGATAAATTGCTCGATCAATCTTGAACGAATTGTACTTTTCTTTTCATTATTTTTTTTTAATTTATTGAGTCATTTCATGAAATGTCCGTTTTTATTATTTCAGAAATTCAAAGTAGAATTATTCCAATTGATTGCACACTGTTTAGTATGCCATCAAATATGACCATGGAAACACCCAATTTTCTAATAGTTTTTGTTATGAATTTAAACTTGGACACTCTGCAGCCCAAGCTGCAAGAAATATTACTACAGCGTTCGGGAAGGGTATTGTATCGAACCATTTAACGGTGGTTTAAACAATTTTTGGCTGGTGACACGAATAACCAACCCAGAGGAAGACCTACACCATCAATTGACAACGATTAACTGTGGCTTACTGTGGAAGAAAACCCTTACTAAGCAGTCAAAAGACTTTTGCCACAACTAAATACAAATTTATTAGTGTATAACAGTTTCTCGACACTTACAGACCATAGGTAAAGTAAAAAAGGTAGATCTATGGCTATCTCATGAACTTAATAAGCAGTAGCAGCTGAAGCGTTATGAGTCATGCGTTTCACTGCTTACCCGGCAAAAAACGAGCCTTTTTCTCGTTAGGATAATCACGTGTGATGAATGGTGGATTGTATATGACAACAGGTGTCAGTCAAATCAGTGGTTAAATATCGACGAAAGGCCGAGACACATAACAAAACCAAATTTGCATCCAAAAAATTATTGGTTTCTGTATTGTTGTCAATGGCAGGAATAATTCACATTTCTTCTTTTTATCCTGACGTGAAACCTTCAGATCCACATCGTACTGCATTGCGATAATGAATCAAAAACAACCTACATTGGTTAAGAAGAAGGTACCATACCTGAAAACACCAAACCTTATGTTTCACAACAGACCGTAAAGAAACTAAACAACTCCTTCCACACCCACCTTATTCGCCAGACTTGTCATCTACAGATTTCCATTTGTTTAGAAATTTGGATAACTTCCTGAAAGGTAAAATTTTTGAAAATGATTCTCAGGTCAAAAACGGATTTGTCTGACTTTATTTCTTTTCAAAATCCTGAATTTTTTAGTTCTGGGATTGAAAAGTTGATAATACGGTGGTGGAAATGTATAGGAAATAAGGGTAAAAATTTTTGATATAAATGTGTTAATTTCATGAAGTCGTTTTAAAAATAACATTTCCAATGAAAACTGATATTTCTTTTTAAACAACTCATTATCCTCTGAAGGAATTAGGAGTTTCTATGGGTTACTGAGCAGTCGGCCTTAGATGTATATGGCCCATGGCACTGTTTGTAAGTAGTACATTTAAAAATAAAAAAATTAGCTTTCCTCCTTTGTTTTGTTAAAAATGTATCTTCAATCATTCCAGCTACTATTAATACTTCCTTACTCTGACATTTCCTGAAAAGTTTATAATGGAAATTGAAACTCCAGCAGTATTTCGTAGATAGTTTTAAAAATTATTCCCCTGACATATCAACTCAGTCTTGATTAGTGTCTGGATGGTTCTGGACGGAAAGACACTGGCACAGCTCATCGATAAATTTCACAACTGTTGAACTTATGACCTGATTTCACGACCCCTCTTCATTCCCTTACGTCCCATTTTTCAGGAACATTTAATACATCGCTAAAATTTAATAAGCTCTTTGATGTATTGGCTCTATTATTTAAGAAAAGTAAGATATGGTTCAAAGATACACGCCGCTTACTTCACGTTTTGTGCAATTTTGAGGCCCTATAATTTTTCCTGTTAAACATTAGCACTTAGGTTAAGGAGGTTTGTTTGTTTATGTTTAGTGGCACACAACTTCAATGGTGATCAACGCCATTTATATTTTATTTAATTTGTCTAATATTCGTTAAATTTTATTATTTTTTTTTCTTCCTTCCGATCAAGTTATATTTTTGTCAGTAAATTTTGTAATTTTAAAAACTGAAACACTTTATAGTTTGAAACACAAATTTTATTGCTTTATCATCATCTCCAAGGGTTTTTGAGATATCTTGGTTTAGTCCTAAGCTATTGAGGTGTGGTGTGAAATATGGGCATCGTTGGAAAACATGGCTTATTGTTAGATTGTTATTGCAATACTGGCAGTTCGGGGGCGTTTCTTTTGAAATAAGATAGGAGTGGGTGAGCCTCGTGTGACCTACTCTCAGCCTGGTCAGTACAACTTCCTCTCTACGCCATTTGCGACTGGAGGTACCCCAGGGCTTGACATCCTTTTTAATAATTTTAATTTATTGATTGGGCTTTCGTTCCAGAAGGATTGCCATTTATCTTTGACTTCCTTTACAAGAGGCCTGCTTATCTCTGACGGAGTTAAAATTGCTTTACCCCATCCCGGAAGCGCGATAGCTTCTCTTGTAGCGTGATCGGCTAGTTCATTCCCTGCGATTCCTACATGGCTTGGAACCCATATAAATGTTACTAATATACTCATATTGTGTTGAGTTTTTAAGTGAAAATGGATGCAGGAAATTTTCGGATGCTAAATATTTTATAATTAAATTAAATTATTACAAAATAAATAATTTAAAGTAGAGCAAATTTTCTAAAAATACGGGCCCTAATAGAACTATTTACGTTCTATAGTACCTGAGGTATAGCTTTTTAAAAAGCAACATTTTATAAAAAATGTACTGAAAAATCAGTAGTTAGTTAATTTATTTTGAGAAATCTATATCTCAGGAACTATAAGACGTATAGATGTGTGCCAGCACTCAAATTAAAGCTAGTTAAATGTAATATAAAGTAATTTATGTCACGTACCTTCGTAAGAGTAGTAGTTTTTATGATATTGGCATATTTTTTTATATAATTTTATAAAATAAACTTTTGGACATGAAACTTTGTCCGACCTACTGTAATTCAATTTATTTGAGCAAATATCATTAAAACTACTTCTCTTACGAAGATAAACGTTATAAACTACTTTATAGTAAATTAAACTAGTTTTAACTTAAGTGCTAATAAACATACAACTTCCGATTTTTCAGTGCATTATTTTTATGAAATGTTGTTTTTTTAAAATGGTATATCTCGGGTACTATTAAACGTAAATAGCTCTATTAGGGCCCATATTATAGAAAATTTAATCTACTTTAAATTATTTCTTTTAGGTTTTCCAGTGTTGTTCGTAGTTTTAAAGATATAGAGCTTCGAATGAAAAATTAATTTTTATCTAACGTTTTGAAACATTCGCCAATTTTTATTCCCCCTACCTATACTTGGCAGACTCATCAATTTTTACTAATAATTATACATAGTTTTCATTAAAGTAATCAGAAATTGGGGGGGATAACTTCCTTTTTTCCCCATGGGCTACTAGTATAAGTTGGGGATGGGATATCGAAAGAAAAATATCGATATTGATATCGATATCGATATCGATATTATATCGGAACTAAAATATCGATATTTTAAAATATCGAAATATCTATATCGAAAATTTAGCTAATTAAAGTAATGATAATTATAAAATGATAATTCCATAGCTAGACATAGGAAGACATATTTTATGTCATACCTAATCATAAATACATAAGAACCTTTTAATAACTATGAAACAAAGCAACACCACGACAACCATAACAAATATAAGCTAAAATATAATTGTTTTATTGAAGAAAATTTAAAAATAAAATATCGATATATTATTTTGATAATTACATATTTTTTTCGATATTTTACATTGTTGTAATATCGATATAGAATATAAACAATATTCGGATATTGTTTTATGGAAAAATCGATATTTTGTTTAAAATGACTAAAATATTATATAGAGATTTTAAAATAGGAATATCGATATTTTATTTTGATAATTACATTTTTTTTTTCGATATTTTACATTGTTGTAATATCTATATGAAATATAAACAACAATATTCCGATATTATTTTATCGAAATATTGTTTAAAATGACTTAAATATTATATAGAGATTTTAAAATAGGAATATCGATATTTTATTTTGATAAGTACATATTTATTTCGATATTTTGTATTGTTGTAATATCGATATGGAATATAAGCAACGATACTACTTTATCGATATGTTGAAAAAATATCGAAATTTCTTTTCTAATCATTGATATATTAATAACAACGTAAATATCGGAAGGAACAGGAAATT
>NW_027106953.1:460323-481308 GCF_000696795.3 Halyomorpha halys
TCTATTGAACAATATATCGAAACATGGTTTCTAATCTACGATATCGATATTAATAACAATGTCGAATATCGAAAGGAATATGAATTTATTTAAATTGATAATTTATTTATAAAGTGTTTTTATGTTTTTTCTAATCTTCAATATCGATAATAATAACAATCTAGAATATCGAAATGAACATGAATTTATCAATTCACAATATTAGAAAACTATTTTTAAACTTTTTATAAGATTTTCTTAATATTTTTTAATGAAATATCGTTTCTAATCTTTGATATTAATATTAATAACAATGTAAAACATCGAAAGGAAAATTAAATTATAAAAATACATTATCGATATACGTTTTTTTATCTTTTTATCAAATTTTGTTAATCTTATTATACCAAATATCGACAATTCTATAAAAAAAATATCGAAATATCGAATATTGTATCAATTAGAATATTGTTGGTAATTATCGATATCGATATAAATAACATTATCAAAGATCAAATGGATGTTAAAGTATTGAAACAATATATCGATCGTTTGATAATACAATATCGGAATACTTTTACTAACGTTAGAAATAAATAATTATAAAAATGTCAAATATCGAAATGAATATGATGAATAATCAATATTAAATATCGAAATACTATTATTAAGCTTGAAGATTTTCTTTAACAAAATATCGATATTTAGATTAAATAACATTAGCAAATCTTTGCCATATTATATTTTGGTACGAATATTTCCTCCTGAATATATGATTATAGATATATTACATTGGAGTGTGTATTATCAATATTTCTTTTATTTATATATACTTTTAAGGTGCGAATTTTTTTTTTTTTTTTCTTTTTTTTTTTAGAAACCTATATTTCGATATTATAGAAGAATATCGATATTCCGATATTATCGGTTCCTCGATATCGATATCAAAATATCGGATATCGGAGACAAAATATCGATATTTCGATAATATCGATATCGATATCCCATCCCTAGTATAAGTGAGTAAAGACCTTCTTCCCAGTACCCTATTGGCAGGGCCCACATTAGGTAAGAGCAGATTGTGCAGCAGTTAAGGGGGCCTCCCTTTAAGAATAAAAAAACTGAATTGAAAGTTCAAATCTTACCATCAAAATGATTCAGATGAAAAAAAAACTAAGCAAGCTGAGTCATGAATACATTAATAAGGTAAAAGTGTAGGGATAAACCAACAAGGCTGAATTTCTGTATAATCTGGTGCGGCCTCCTAGTAAAGGTTTGCATCTTGCCTCACTTCATATAAGACCTTCATATAAATGTTGGAGTAGTGTTTGGGACATAGTCTCCACGCCTTCTTTAAATTAATTTTTTCCTCCACAAAAACTATTATGCGTACCACAGACCATATTGCTGAACATTCCTTGTTCTCTTGGTGAATATAGCTCCTACTTATCTTGTTTGAAGATCAGGATAGTTTTATTTGTTTGCTGATGATTCTCTTCAAACACAGCTTCTCACAATTCTTCTCAGGTTATCTATCCAAGTTAAGTTTTCCTGTTTTTCAAAATTGTAAAAAGCTGGCCTTAAAATTTCTTAAAACATGAAATTGTTGATTAAAACAAATTTATCATTTATTTTTAAGCAGTTTTATCAAATCAATAAATATTTTGGTCTACTGCAGTCAAGAATTCCTCTATTTGTCTGTTTTTAGGAGCTTAATTATCCATCTCTGGAATTGGTTCTTTTAATAGGCATTGTCACTTCAATGGTGGAAACTATGGTACATTGCTGTCTACTTATTGTTTATTATTTATCCTTTTTTTAGCACTGAACAAGTGAACTTACATTCATAGCGTTTTATTTTTTCTTTATGAAATAGTTTAAATGTCGGTTTTTTTTGAGAAATATTTAGTGAACTTTTGTTTACCAATAGGGATTTCAAAACACCTATGAACTATTCACCAAACGATTCGGGGGTGTACAGCCCTGACCAACAAGAAGCAGTGGTCACCATCGTGATTTCCCTGGTTCTAGCCCTGGAAATATGTTGGACAACGAGACACCCAAGGTAGGTGAAGATAGCTTCAAACCGTTTATACTAATCATTCGTTTTTTCTTTAATGTATAAACGTACTTTTCAATGTATTAAAACTCTGTGATAAAAATTATAAGCAGTAATATTTTATATTGACACAATCAAAAATAATTCAATCCAATAAAGCTAAACTGGTACAAAATAAACAATACTTTCTGGAAACAGCTACCAGCAGAATAAGGCTGGTCACTCATTTCTGATACCTAAGAAATCTTTCTAAGCTATTTTTCAATTGGGCTGAGACTTTAAGAAGAGACATAGACGCCCAACTTTTCTAGAATAGCTTCAAGAATTAAGGCCTGTTTTAAGGGGAAAATAAGAAAATATTACTCAAGAATTTATCAAAAATCTTATCCGGTCAAAGCAATACCAAATATTAATCCATAATAAATGCAATCCATAAAATATCCCTATTCAGACTAATTAAAATAAATAAAACACTTTGCACTATTTTAATTCTTAAACAACACACAAACAGCCTTTCCTTTGTTTGTCCTTCTTAACAGTATAATGGTAATTATATATTATTTCTAATGTTATGAATTCCAGATAAAATTATAACCCTTTGATACTTCTACTATTTTATTTTAACTCGATGGCAACATTTCAGGCTCTTACAGTCTATTCTCGAGCCTAATTTTTGATGTTACACTTTTTATGTCCATATTCATCAGAGAAGTCATTATTACTTAAAAATAGATTTTCTGAGGATTATGAGGCAGTAAGAACAAATGAGAAGGTTACTCTTATGAATAAATAATTAATCTCTATACTTATAAAAGGGAATGGTTCGAATGTTCATCTACAATAAACTTAAATGTCAACTTTTGAAATATTTGACAGATTTAAAGCTACTGAAATCACTTATTTCTTGGGTAAAAAAAAAACTATGAACAAAATTAATCATTTTTGGCACATAGCTCAGAAAGTATACATTTTTTCTCAGTTATTATACACTAATTGATTAGCTTCTTTCTAAAATAATGAGAAAAAAATATGACTAATTTCTTTAAATGATTTTTTATTTTCAACTAACTTAAGCAACTATTTAAAAAACTAATGATGGTTCAAGTAAATTAGGACAATTTTTTTTATTGAAAGAAAAATCAAATCATATTTGATTTTAGAAACGTCTGTAACCTTTAAATACCATTTTTCAAATAAATTAAAAATTGGGAATTTTTAAAGTTAATTTTTTTTCTTCTACTTATGTCCATTATTCATATAATCATTTATAACTCCTCTGCATTTTATCCAAATCCTATGTTACTACAACCATTGAAAAGCTGAATGTGTGTTTTTTTAAGTGAATGGTGATGAAATTCCATGCAAAAAAAAAATTTATTTCAGACTATTATTTGTGTAGATTCAGCTTTAAAAAAAAATTGTATAATTTAGGAAGCTTCTCCTTGAATTTTGTTTATTTTTTATTATAAATTAAAAGCTGTACATTGCTGAACATTCTAAATAATCATTTGTATGACAGTTACTTACCTGCATCGAGCCTTATTGGACCAATTAGTAATGAGACATGGAACAGTTTTATGGAAACCAGTTTGTGAAGTAAATAGTCACCAGATATTATATTTACCATTTTTTGTTATACATTATTACCATATATTTTTATTATATTGTAATATTAAAAGATTATTTGAAGTAAATGAAAAGAAAATTGATAGTTTTTCACTTATTTCTCATATCTCAGGGCAGGTTTCTAGGCAATCAGAACAGACACTTTAATAACACTTTTATAATTATATATTGAGCAACACTATCCAATTTTTGCTCTTCTATGATGACCGATGGTTTTTGATGATTTCTATTTCACAAATTAACACTGTCTTTAAACAAAGCATTTGGTCCTCTAATTGTTTTTAACACATCTCATCCCGGTGACCCAAAACAAAGAGTCACTTTAACTTTTTTGGATGATTCTAGATGTCTTCTTTTTCTAGATGTTCCACTGAGAGAGACCAAGCATGTTCAGGACCTCCTGCATCTAGGATATGTCCTCTCTTCGGTGCCTATAAAACAAGTGATCTCGAAACCACGTGTCCTGTCTAGAAATCCCATGTAAACATCAATTGTAGCACAACAGTTTTGAGTTTTTGCATATGATCTTCTTTATGAAATTTTTCTTTCTTTTCTTTTTTTTTCTTAAATTTACTGAAACCACTATTATGATGGGAAGTTAAATAAAGTTTTTAAAATATTTGAATCTACTCAACATGGCCTCGATTCTACGGACTTTTGGAAGGAACACACTGCCATCTTGGCTTAGAATGATATCTTTTGTCACTGCTTATTTTACTGATGAAAATTGGTTAGCCTCCTTTTAGGTTTAATACTACAAAGAAACAATATTGAAATGATGTATAACATAAAACATACTAAAAATCTATTATGTTATAAAATCTAATACTATAAATCTATTATTATATTATAAAAACATATAAAAAATAACTATTTACTCATAAAAAAGGATATTACAATATATTGTTATTTACAACTATAAACTATATAGATATTATCAACAATTATTTAAATTATTAATCCAATCTGAATAAAAATAAGAATGCATATTTAATTTTAACCTGACATATTAATTGATTTGAAACTTTCAATTAATCTATATACATCTCGAACTCTAGCAATTATGAAACACTGCCAGGTCTGCTAGTATATTTAATATAATGACTTGTAGGAAGATTATGGGCATGAAAAGCCTTACACCAATAATTTGACTTGAGAATAGAAAAGTAGAGTCTGGAAACATCTTCAAGGAGTCTAAAATAAAATATTAGAAGTATCAATCAAGGATTATAATTTTCCTGAAATTAATAATATAAAAAAAAATACAGTGCAGTACTTTGTAAGAAAGTACTGTTACTAGACCAATGGTTGTGCAAGTAGGTGATTTGGTCAGAATCACACTCGACCACCAGATTTTTATCCAATTAAGGGTATCCATTTTATGAGGCTGGGTGGACCCCGGAGAGTTCCAGAACACACAGGGCTGACTCATGGTTACTGTGAAATAGAAAATAATTATATGCCCCAGCCGGATTCGAACTCGGGTTCTTAGAGTTTGTAGCAGGGCCTTACCAATGTGCTACCCACTCCCAAATTAATAATAAATAAACTAATTTTTTTAATAACTAAGTTTTTTTTTTATTATTATACCTTCTAATTATTTTGTCTTATGACTCGTCCCTAGTAATTGTATTTGTATGTTTTTCCCATATGGTCTCTGTTTTTTATTTTA
Organism: Halyomorpha halys; assembly: GCF_000696795.3. Lineage (NCBI taxonomy): Eukaryota > Metazoa > Arthropoda > Insecta > Hemiptera > Pentatomidae > Halyomorpha > Halyomorpha halys. The sequence continues at coordinate 465,660 of NW_027106953.1, forward strand.
AAACTCTAGAGTTATTAAATATTAGTTGATTTATAGAAAAAATTATAAATAGTATAAATAATATAATTTTTGTAGTTCTCATGAGAGATCTATGAATAAATTAAATGTTCTGCAAATACACAGAATAAAAAACATGAGCACAACTTTTTTTTTTTAAATAATCCCTAAAAATTGGCCTGAGACTGATAATCATTCAGACATCCTTAACTCTTGAATCTCCTATTCATTTCAAAACCATTAACTTGTTGAAACCTCTTAATAATAATAAAATTAAAATCTATACAGCTACAACCCATGAAGAGTCAAGAACTCAGTATTTTGTAAGGAAGTACTGTTTTTGAACAATAGTTCCATAAGGAGGTGATTTACTCAAGATTACAATTGTAAAGAAGTACTTTTTTATTACCATTACCCCCTGCTTGGATATTTCTGACATATGGATGGAGGCATCTACAGGTTACTACCCCATTCTAACCATAGTGGATGGTCAAGTTTTAATTGCGTTGATCCTCACCAAATAAAAGTCGACTCCAGGCTGGATTCGAACAGCCACCACTGCAGTTCTGAGGTTATTGAGACCTATAGGCATAGAGTTAAGGTCAACTCCCTCCACAAACTTATACAATGAGGTGATTTGTTCAAGATCAAGCTTAACCTTTTTTTTTTCCCAATAAAGGCTGGATGGACCCTAGGAGGGCTCCCAAACCCCCAGGGTTGATTCATGCCTACAGTAACAGATTAATAATTATGAATGTCTTTTAAATGAAGGAGGTGATGAGTGGTACAAAGTGAAATTAATTATTTCATTCATATTTTTTTTCTGTTGGCTCTACAGACTTTATAGATCTTTGGCCGCCTAAACCAGCTTTCGCCATGCCTGTCTTTCTTGGGCTACTGTTTTCAAGTTTACTGCATGCAGCTCTTTCGCATCTTTGTTGATTCTAAGATATAAATATTTATTTATACATAAATCTGTAATCTAAAAAGTTTATCATATTACCACAGCAAGTTTAACATTAGGGAATTAGTATAATGATAAACTGGATGGTAAATGTTGTATTCTGAACATGATACAAGGAACTTACATATAAGGAAAGATCTTTTATATTACTTATTAAAAGTTATTACAATATTTCTTTATTTCCTTAAGGATTATAAATATATTTATTGTATTTTTAAATACCCTCTTTCTGAGAATGAAATAAAATTGTTTTGCATTTTTCTTTTTAATTTATACGGCCCATGTCATTTTATTGAGCACTAGACTAAGTATCTGCTTTGTAAATTTGTTTTATGTTAGATAGAAAAATATATATATAATTGATACTCAAAAAGTAAACTACCTACATGAATGAAATTCAACATATCCTTCCCATCAAATTTTTTTTATTGTTGTCTACTTTTAAGCATATTTTATCGCTAGTGGATACAGAGCTTTATTTTGAGGTGTTCTAAGAAAAGACTCTTGATTTTGAGTAGAATTTATTTACCTATAATCATACACATACAAATTTCTAAGTATAACTGATTTGTATTATTATGAATAATATTATAAATAATTTAATAAATTAATTGTTATACCCTATATAGGTGAGATATGACTGATGTCCACTTTTCCTGAAAAAACGCATTACTGTTTTATTTCTTTTATATTTAAATAAAGCTAATAACATGATAATATTAATGTTTACTAATCGGATTTTAGCTTAATCACAAAATTTGAAAAGCTATGTGAGCTTATCTCATATTTCTAGTATCATTCTATTTTAATAAATCTATGTATTATATTTACATTATGTTATACCAATAAAAGTATTTAACTCATTCAATCCACTGAGTATTGTATTTCCACATGACTTTGTATTCTTATGGCCTTTACTGGCTGTTGATGTTATGTATACTCCTGTCCAGATGTTTAAATCTAAGGTTTGTGAAGTCTCAAAATTTTATAAACGAACTTCAGTACGACCATCTCACCTTTAAGAAACAAGGGGACAGTCCATTGACTATCATTTGTGCCTATATATTTTCTGAGTGTAAAATTTTAATAAGATGGTAAACTTTTTGAAACGAAGAAGACCAATTTGTTTTATTAGTTGTTGAATCCTTGTTGAATACTTCTATACATTGTTTTAGTTGATATCAATACTTTTGATTCAATCAATCTTTTCTATGTGTGATTTCCTAAATAAAGGAATAGAAACTTATTTTTGAAGAAATTGAAAGCATTTATTTAGGTCTAGGTGTGTTAATCAATGAAAAGGATTAATTATCACAGCTCTATGCTATAGAATGAGACATTCAGAAAAAAGTTCTCCAAAAAATAAAATGAAATCGGAATTTTTCATGGATGCACATTGCAAGTTGTAGTTAAAATTAACTGACATCTCATTGATTGTTTGATGGTTTTATCATTAAAATCAGCTAAATGTTTTAAATCCTTTTCATAATAATTTAAAGTTATAATCAAGTAAACAGAGTGCTTCTTCCATCTCATTCCTTCCTATCAATCCTTAGGAAACTTCATGTACAATCATTATGATTTTGTTCCTCTACAAATTTTTTTTCATATAGGACTTTAATGGAAGTATCTCTATATATGGAATCTATATAAATCTATATATGGAAGTATGGAAGTATTTATGGAAGTATCTGGATGTATCTACTTTTGTTTAATTGTGATTTTATGCAGTGCAAATATTTATATATACGCAATGAGGAACCAAAAAATATTTTTGCAAAATTCTAGTTCATAAGCTATACAGATAATGTTTTTATTTTGTAGCGAAAACCCGAATAGTGATGTAGAGAAACGCCAGTGATATCTTGAAAGTAAATTTATTTTAAAAGTTAAACTCAAAATCTGAATCGTTCTCAAAATGAAAAATGATCAATAATTGAATCATACGTTAACTGATACATGTTTTGTGGGGTACAGCACCCGATGTCTTGGCAGGTAAGCAAAGATGGTCGAACGATGATTGGTCACATGGTACTGAAGAAGAGTCTTCGAGAGGGTATTGGTTCAGCATCCAGTGCTTCAATCCTTGGCCTGAAAGTGGTGGGAGGAAAACTCTTGGAGAGTGGTAGTAGGGGAGCTCTCATCGAAAAAGTTAAGAAGGGGAGCATAGCAGACATTGATGGACAATTAAGACCAGGTAATAAACTAAAATATTTCAGATTTTATTATCATGTTTGAGCTACTGATTAATAATAATCTGCTATATTTCTGAATAGCATTAGTTATTGATTTGGTAAATATATTATCAAAACATTTTCATAAACTTATTTTCACGATGATAGATAATCTTATTATACATTAATTCTGTTTCTTCCCTATAAATTTCTATTTTTATCATTAGTAGTTTCTGTTGTTGGTTATTATTCAGCCGGGGTCTGTGTCTATACTCTTTTAACTTGTGTATGTATGGATCCCAAGTTTCTCTCCAGCTATGCCCAAACTACATTATTATATAGTACAGATTACTCTCTGAAATTTACTTTTAATTACTCTTTGTGTCTTTTTTTAATGCAGTTTTCCATAAGATTTTCTTCATGTACCTTTCTCTGAGATTTCTTCATCACTAGTCATTTAATAATAGAGAGTCATAAAAATGACAAATTACATTTTCTTGGAAATCTGAAATTCAAAATTATTAAAAGAAGAAATGAACTGTAATATTAGTAACTTTAGGAGAAAACATTCATTTAACATTTTATATTGAAATTTCTAAAGACTTAAGATTACTTTTCTCATTATCTTTGAAAATATGTTTAAGTTATATAATGAAATCTCTCATATATAAAGTATCAAATAAAAAAAATAAATTGATTTATTTGTAAATATTTTATATTGATTAATAGTCTATTCTCCATAAGCATTTGCATCAAAAAGCCTATTGATAAGCTGTTATTATTTGTAATTTCTTCTTGTGATTGTGGATGAAGAACTAAGGTGGAAGACATGTTCCAACCACTTGCAGATTTAAATTTAATCAAACATTTAAGAACCTCCGCACTATCCTTGATGTATCTAAGATAACTGTTTTTTGAGCATCTCTTAACACGTGGAGTGATAATGCCATTTCATCTGTTCCTACCACTGGTGACTTCGGGATCAGCTCACTCGTCAATATTATAATTTGTGTTACCACAACACATTCTAAATAGTATAGCTCCTTTATCTCAGTCACCAATTCCTGATATTTGTGGAACTTCTCACCCATAATTGAGCTAATACTGTTATCCTTAGGAATCGCAATATCTACTATCTTACCTTTCTTATCTTTCCTGTTTATTATTATATGGCACTACAGTCCTACAAGAACCCGGGCCTCATTCACCACAGCCAACCAATCTTCACTTTCTTTTGCTTTCTCTCTCTCTCTCTCTCTCTCTCTCTCTCTCTCCATCTTCTAATACTCTGGAGGCCTTGCTTACCATCTGGCAACCGGTTTCCCATTGAGCATCTTTTTGGGTATTCTCTCCATATCTCCTATTCATCTTATTCGGGTTGTTTTTTACTAATTTCACAATGTTGAGTTCTCCCAACAACCAATGTTCCATTAGCTCTCCACTCCTTTTTCTTCTTCTTCAAATCCCATTCTGACCAATCCCATATTCTTCTCAATAACTTTTTCTCCCATGAGTTAAGCATCCGTTCTGATTTTATTGTCAAGGGCCATGTTTCACACCCAAACTTAACCATTAGCCTTATGATGGTTTTATAGGTGATGACTTTTATTCTTCTTTTAATAAGCAACTGGTTGATATAGCATTAAGATGGGCTTATGGTGATTTTACATAACAATAATCATGTTTCAATCAATTTATTATCCAGCAAGAAGTAATATTAGATTTATATTTTCAGGTGATGAAGTTCTTGAGTGGAATGGGCGATCATTAAAAGGAAAAAGCTTTCAAGAAGTTTATGATATTATTGCTGAAAGCAAGCATGAACCTCAAGTTGAGCTAGTAGTTTGCCGCTACCAAACTAATCGCCACCCTCGCCTTCCATACCCTCCAGTTCAGAGTCATAAGGGTGAGTACATTGATTATTAGTGGAGCATGAATTTATTTATATTTAATTTTGACCTAATACATGTTGAATCCCCTTTTGTATGTGTTTGTGTATATACAATAATCTTTAATATTATTTTTAATAAAATGAGCCAATTGTTTACTCTCACCCTCATCCTAAGCCTTGGTCCTCATTAAATCTTTATGGGATGTGATTATCTTGTCTACAGATCTTGGATCAATGACATAGATTCTCTGGTATCTTGTTGTAATCCATGTCTCTCACTCTGAAGCCTTCACTCACTACTGATCTTGGATATTACATGCAAAAAGTTTAATTCTAAAAATTAAAGTGAAACTTCTCAAAAAATTCATAACATCAAGTAATTGTTACTGGAACAGACTACTGCTGAAATATGGAAAGTTCTCCAAATTCCAAAAATGCTGTTAATTATTACAAAATGGTTTTTAATTTAAATTAATGGTTTATTATATCAGTAAATAACAACCAATAAAAAAACATTTCAGAATCATTATTCTAATATCAAAAAAAAGTTTGAAACTTTGGACGATTGTAATGTCAAGTCCTGAAAATCATAGCAGAGGTGACATTTGATCTCGTTGCCAAATCTCAAATATCTGGTCTGCCCAATCACACCTGGTCCTACCAATTTGCCTGCTAAGAGGTATACAATCATTTTTTGCTGTATCTTCACTTGATCCAATTGGATTTTTATTTTAGTTTATCTTATTTGAGGAATTTATGTTTGAAATGAACATTATAATGAGATGTAGTATTTTTGAATTATTTGGAAAACTAATAAATGGTTAATAGGTATCCATAGGGAACTACCACAAAATAATTTTTAAAAAATTTCAATACATGGGTACAAATTGGAGGAAGATAGTCCATAAAGGTACCAAAATTGTAAAAAGAAAACTATTTATTGTTAACCAACGTTTCGCCCTACTTTGCAGGGCTTCGTCAGAGCTGATAAGAATGAAGTTCTGTTACCAACTTCATTCTTATCAGCTCTGAAAAGTGGCTCCAATCTATTTCATAGGGTCAATTATCTTCTTCAAATATGGGTACAAAGTTTGATATCATATTTTTTACAAATGCAGGAGAGAAATTCTGAACATTATGTTTGAAATAAAATTAAATGAAATAAAAAATAGTTTATTATTCCGACTAAATTATAAAAAACAAAACAAAAAGGTCTGTATTATTGTAATATCGAATTAGATTGGTGAAGTAAAAGGTAATTAAATATAAGCGTTTAAAATGAGGGAAGGGTTGGTACATGGCATATGTTAGAGGGAATGGAGTTCCAGTGATATGCAGCTGATGAATGATTTATTAAATGCAGCAGTTAGTTCAGTGAGGTGGAGGGTGATGTCAGATAAACGGGACTTGGTAGTATGGGATTGGATTGAGAATTTGAATTGCAAGTTTTCTTGGATATAGGAGGGGTGTTGAGTACTAATTACTTGGAATAGAAAGGAACCTAGGAAATATTGGCATCGGAAGGATGGATATAGCCATTGCAGCTCGGCTGAGTTATGTGGGTATCCCTGGTGAACCCGAAAATAAATCGTAATTTTCCTCTGTCTTCATAAACATTTTTATATTCGGGTAAATTTTTCATCCATAGTCTACTCTTGAAAGTTATGATTTTATCATGGTCCTCAAAAATACTGCTTATATTCTAATAAGTTAACTTTTTCTCTTTTCTTCAATCTATACCATAAAGTATTAAATAAATTTTTATTAAAAACAAAGCTTTATATAACAAACTACTTTTTAAGTTCAAATTAAAACAAGCGACTCCAGTTTAAAACGCAGTTTAGATTGAAATGAATTATCTATTTTTAACCATTAAATTTTGGCTTGTAAAATGAATTTATAATTTAGTCACTACAAATTATCTGTTTTATAAATAAGCTTTTCAGAAAATCAATGTATTCTCCCATCAGCCTTTTTCATACATGCTGCCATAGTTGCGCCTCACAACGTTTTTATTCAAATACCTTGAGACTATTAGCATCTATTGCTGTGAAGCACTATATTTCAGAGCCATAAGAAACCATTGGTCCCATTAAGGCTTTATATAGTTTTATCTTGTATTGTGAGGAGTCAAGAAGCAAAAGAGTTCTGTAGAAGACTCTGTTGCCAGCCATTATCCGTTTGGTAATTTCTTTGCTTACTGAGTGTCTACAGCTAACGGGAAATCCAAGGTAGGTGAAAGATGGTACGTTTTCTAACACGAGGTTATGCTCACAAGAGTGTCATTACTCCTAATCTTTCTAAGGGAAATTTCCTTATACTTCCTTCATTTTTTGTTGCCTACTTCTGCTCCTGTTCTAACAATTTCACAGACTTCTTTAAGTGCATTTGCACTCCTAGCACAATGCTAATATCATCCAAAGATCTGCTGACTTGCTATACCTATCCATCACTGTTCTGGTTTTAATGGCTAACCTGTCGTATAGATATTCTAGGAATTGGTAGCTGAATCTGAATCATTAAATAATTAATTTTTTTATTTTCTTCTATATGATTTATAAAAGAGTTTAGGTAAGTGATTTTGTTTTACTGGATATCAGAGCTCATTTTTTTATATATACCAACTTAGTAAGATCTTGGGTAGTCAGTGCAAAGTTAGTGAGCATGTTCTCTAATGCTATATTTGTAGTTTTCAATATATATTTTTTCTTAATTAAAAATATGTAAATATATATAATATTAACATTATATACACTAATACTATGTATAACTGAATTCTTTTAATATCTATTTTAAAACATTTGTATAATAAGATTTACAATATGATCTAAAACAATAGGGCTGTGAAATTAAATGAATTTTCATTTTTGAGGATTACATTTAATTGATTAAATATGAGGTATTTTCTACTGGTACATCTGATAAAATTGTATATATTTAATCATTCTTTTGTACATTTATTCAATTATTATGTTCACATTTAAGTTTTAGTTTTAAAAAAAATAGTCATGCCACATTATACAAAATTTAATTTATTCTAAACAGACCTGGAAAATATAAAACAAAAAATAATATTAATAAACTAATAAAAAATAAAACTATGACTAAATTGTATCCATGGTGATTTATTTATAGTTTTATTTATTACTAATTTTTCCTAGCTTTAATTCTAAATAATACTCCATGCTTAGTAAATTTGAGTAGTTTTTTATTTTATTGTGATTTTTTGTCCTGTCAAATCAAAATCCAACTTTTTGTAGTATATATTTTAGACTGCTTTAAAAATTTATAATAAATTAAGCTAATGGTAGTGTTAATATTTTTATTTTAATATATCTTGTTTCCTACATGTATTTTTTTCTATTGGTCTTTGATATTGTTCTACTTCTTCTCATGAATGATATCTACCAAATACATTTTTATTACTTTGCTTCTATTTTTTTCTTAGTAAACAATATTTCTTAGAAAATGCAGTTAATGGGCACTTATTCATAATTTCAATATATATGAAAACTTTTCTTAATTTGTATACTTTATAAAATGACTTTTTTTAAATATTTTGTTTTTTTATTCTTACCTAATTAATTTGTGTTGAAAATTTTAATCTTCATTAAAAATATTTAAATGTTAGCTTTGCTCATCATTGAGACCACAATATTTATAAAGAATCACAATTATGAACGTTTCAACAATTTTAAATTATTAATATTAAAAAACAAAATAATCAAGTGTTCTAATTAACTTTTAATATTTTTTAATGTTACAGGTTTTATTTACTATTAAGGTTTCCATCTACTTTTATCTTCAAATGCTCCCTTGAACTAAATTGTTTTTTTGTTTTAGACAAGCTGGCTACCTTTCTAGGAGATTTTATTCTATTTTAATGAATAAATATATCTTCATTTTCAGATCAAATTTCCTTTAGTTTCTTTTGTTGTTGTTGCATGACTGTAATAAATTAAGACTTTCAACTTCATTCTCTCTTACCAACAGAGCATATTTTTCCTTATAGTTTTATTAACCTGTAATCCTTTGTGTTTATTGAATTTTACTATTATTTATTATGTTTGCTTTAGTTTTTAATACCATTAACTGTATTTGTATTATACATATTACTCCCATAGATCATATATTCAACTTCATTGTAATGAATTGTGTATGTTATGTAAATGTGTGTGTATGTTTCTGGGTTTCTATGTAGTAAAGTGATCATGTAGATTGTAAGAGACTGACATTTTTTTTCATTTATCATTCTTAATTTTTTAATCCATGTGTATTAGTATATTATACCTTTATAACCGCAATCCAATTCATCAGTTCTGTATGCTGCAGAGTTTCTGTCAGCATAAGTTCAGTTTATGTGTAAAGTAGTGTATCCAGAAATACACACTGTGTTAGTAGTGAAAGTTATTTTTCAAAAATTATTTTTACTATAGAATTTGACTATCTTAATTCATCAGAAATTGTTTATGTAATTGAGACTATTTGATAACATGGCTTAAAATTTTTTGTAATGGAAATCACCTATCAGTTTAGTTGCTGCCTTTGAGATAGTTTGACTGAGATGCAATTATTTTCTGTCCTATTATTCTTTATAGTTCATGGCCATTATTTATTTATACTTCACTTTTTTGTGTTTGTCTTCATGAGAACAAAGCTCATACGATCATATCATAATGTGTATATATGAAATACAGTTTCTTTTCTTCTCTAATAGAGAAGTATTTTTTCCCATTGATTTTGGTCATTGATCTTTCACAGTTTTCCTACATTCCCTTTGTCCCTAACTCTGTCCATTAGCCCAACTATCTTCCATAGTTATCAAAAAGTTCAAAACGAACACCATAGTCTATATATATGTGGTATATGGGATTATTTATTGCATAGATTAAATTGAAGTATTATCGATTATTTGAAAAAAAAGAAAAATGTAAACTTATTTGTAACTACCAGTCCATCATAAAGGACAGAATTCTTCCTGCACTTGTTAGTAGCTAAGTTATCACCAATTTATTAACATAAAATAAAGTTAAAATTAATTTATTTGATCCAGTGGGTTTGTTTGAAAAAAAAATCCTTATTAAAAAATAAATGGTATAATTATAAAATAATTATTACAATAAATTATAAAAATAAATAATGATTATAAAATAATTAACCCTTCCTGTGATCAAAGGTAAATTAGAACACTATCAAGTCTGCTCCATTTGTTAATCTATGCAAATGAGTTGGCAAATCAACTAGTGGTTAGATACTTTTAATATGTATGAATCTTTGTTACTGTTCTAGTTCATTTATTGATTCTATGTCTTCCTGAATCTAACTATACTTTTTAAAGTGAGAACATCTTTTTCAATACGTTAGAAAAACTAATAAAATATTGCTGTTTCTGGCCAATTGTGGTTCTAAGACAGCTGGGGTTCCAGAAGCAACATTTATTTTGTTTTTATGTATCTCTATTTTATTTTTATCATATATCTATTGGTTCCTTATTGGAACTGACCTAAAGTTCTAAGAAATGTATTACCTATCTATTTAAACCAAGAACTAGATTGTTTTTCTACTTCTCTTTATCACTGATTGTGATACCACCGAAGCCTGGCCGCGTACGCCACACATATGTTGCTTGTTCAATAAGGCCAAAAGTTGGTACCTGCTCTGAGGTACTCGGCAGTACTTATCTAAAATGGTGGTCATTTGACCATTTGAGCCACTGTGAGTTGGTATTGACTGACTGATAAACTGATTTCTCCTCAACCCAGTTTTATCAATATATAGCAGTATCCATAAAGAAAAAATGGTGATTTATATATATATACATTTTATTTTATATACAAATGTTATTTATACATCTAGAAAATAATAGTAATTAATCCATGTCATAAAGCTTGCTGTTGACAAGTATCCATTGACAACCACTTCTGATTGAGATAAGTCCTTTTAAGCTAGGGAAGCTATTATAAAAAATTATATTTGCTTCTTGATTGGGCTCATATTAGCTTTAATACATCAAATCTGTACTAATATATAAGAGTTTGTTTGGATGCACTAATTTTGGGAACAAACAGTGTGGTTTTAAAAACTATTTTTGTGTTAGACAGGCTGTTTCTGAGAGAAAGGCTTTAGGCTTTATGATATCTGGTTACGACCTGTATGAACTTATTATACTTATTATGTTTTGTATTTATACTTTTTAACAAATCGTCAAACTCTCATGTGTATGGAACAATCATACTTAGTCCAAATTGTATGGCGGTGGGGAGGGTAAGGGGAAACCTATGCACAGCTGGTTAACTATTTATCATAAGTTAACAATGTGATGCCTTTTTGATTTCATGTTAATTTTAAATCCCTTATCACCTATTAAAACTCTTAGTATTGAATTTACTAGGTGCTCCTTTGTTGTATGACGTATGGTGTGTGTAGTTTGTCATAGTAATCTATTGTAAAAGATACTTTAGATTGTGAAAATGAATGTATATTTCATACTATGTTTCAGAAACTAAATTTATTTTTTACTTTTCCTGGTATGTTTTATTGTATAACATGTTTTATTAGTTAATTATAAATTTTATTTCTAGATGTTTACGATGTCCGTAAAGATAAACCTAGTGTACTTGTAACTTCACCTGGTTCCCCAGATATTCATGGGCATAGTCAAAGAATAAGGCCTCGTCATTCTCCCAATTCAAATGTAGGAGGCAGAATACAGGTAAAAATTTGTTTATTCTAATTTTAACCCTTTGACGACTGGAGAGTCCAGCAGAGTTCTAGCTACCACCTTTAGAACATATGCCATTCTAAGGAACGGAGCAATCTCAATGCATTTTACAGCCTTCTTTTTCTCATTTAAACAAATTTTATTTTATTTTAGTGACGAAAATGGAATAGATTTGTTTATTGATCATTATTAATTTTTTTTTTATATTACTCTCCATATTTCTAGAGATAAAAACAGTTGAGGATTTTTTTTATGACCATTTACACTTTCAATTGGCTGTACAGGCTAATATCAGTAAATTGCAACCATTTGCGGTTTCATCAATTGTCAAAAAGCTATTTGACTTAGAAAGATCGAACAACACCATTTTAAAGGCAATGTTTTAGATAAAAAAATATGTTGTGTGGATTTAATTTATTTTTAATTCTAATATGATAAAGATTGACTCAAAGTTTAACTTTCAAATTTAAAAATTTCAATTTTTCTATGAGAAGGAATATTATATAAACAACTTACCTCTTAATAGCAGTCCAACTTTTTTATTTATTTTAGAACCTAGTTTATTAGCAGTTTTGAATTGTCTTCAAAAATATTTTTTGAGGTTTGATGGAAACATCCCAAGGTCTCTCAGTTCACTATAAACTGACATCATATCCAATATAGTGGTTAGAAAATGTAATATAAATCCTCTAAATCACCACTACATACTGCTGCATTGGTTGAACTATCTTGAAAACATACTGTTTCCAACTGTCAAAGATTAAAAATTACATAAGCAGTGAACTGCCTACAGTAGTCCATTGGGACCACCTCTGTAAATACTTGTACTTTAATCAACTGTCGTCAAAGGGTTAATACTCAAAGTATTGACATATGAAATTATATTTAATTTATTAATTATTGTTTTTAAAAACTTTTATGAATTTATTTTCCTTTCTCCTTATTTAAATGATGGTTATTTTCTTCTAGGTGAAACTTTGGTTTGATTCTGGTGCCTTGCAATTGGTTGTAACTTTAGTCTGTGCAGCAGGTCTCATACCTAGAAGTAATGGACAACCAAGAAATCCTTATGCCAAATTATTTTTACTTCCTGATAGGAGGTTAGTTTTTAGTTTATTCTGTAAAATATCCTTCATCCAGAATGAAAGAGGCACAACTGAAAATTTTTAACTTTGCAAATTTCAATAGTTTGACCCCTATCATTACATAGGAATAAGTCTTTCTTCAAATATCAGGTCAAACCAAAAGGCACGATAGATGTTCTACTATCAACACATAATACCCTAGGGGTTTCTAAGTAGAACTTAGCTTGTTTCTTTTGTTCATTTTAGCAAAAAAATATTTTTGAATAGTGCACCTTTCATTGGATGTGTGTTTATTATCTAAAATATATAAAAAAATAACATTTATGACTTTACTATACAATCATAAAAAACCATCATGGTATTTAATTGTCTGTTCACCCATCAATCCTTTATTTGTATTGTGAAGTTTAGAAATCTGTTAGAATATGACGATATCGTCATAAAAAAAAAAACTGGAATGTTACTATGAAATAATTTTATTTTCATGATATTAACTATATTTTCTTAAATATATCTCTACCCCATGCTACAGTGGTGTAGTGTAGTGGAAGGGGAGAGGTCGAAATTTCATAATAAATAATAATAATATCTTTTAAACATTTGAACCTTTTCATTTCATGAATTTTTTATTTGTAACCCATACGATAAATATGATTGTTCTTGCCTCTAAAACGAAAAAGTTCTTCAGAACTTTGGCATATTTAAGTCTTTTAAATTGAAATAAAAAAAATAAGGGGGCAATTTTTTATTATTTTAGATATATATATTCAAGTTGGGAAATCTAGCCATAATATGGTTGTTCTGGCCTCAAAAAAGAAAAAGTTTTTTAAAATTACTGTATTTCTTAAGAACTTTTTTTTTTTTTGAGGCCAGAACAACCAATTTATGGCTAGATTTCCCTATGGCTAGAGCAGTGGGGATACAGATATCTATACCAGCATATATGCAGCTAGAGCAATGGAGGTATAGACATCACTACTCACAAATATCGAGTTAGAGCGGTTAAAGGGTCAAAATGATTCCTATTGCTTTGAAACATGAAATAAAACTTTGAGTTTGATTAGAGGAAACTTTTTCAAAAAATAGATTAGTACATATCAATTTGGTCCTTATTTATTTTATTTTCTCAATTATTTCACACATTATTTTTTTGAATTATGTTAAAAATTAAATTTTGTTTATTTTCTAAACTCCTCTGCATGTCAAATTGAAGCAAATTATAAATTTTTTAAAACAGATTTTAATTTTTTGTTCAGTGAGAAATCTAAAAGGAGAACAAAGACATTAGCTAATACAAATGATCCAAAATGGAATCAAAGCTTCGTCTATTCTTCTGTAAGGCGTGCTGACCTCAAGCTAAGGGTTGTGGAAATCACAGTTTGGGATTACGTTCGCTATGGTGCTAATGACTTCCTTGGAGAGGTAAATGTGGCCTATTTAGTATTTTGATTTAAAATTATTAAACACTTTTCTGACTTTGTAAAATCAACCTTCATAAATAATAAATAAATATATCTAGAAAAAATAAATTTTAAACATTTATTGTTATAAGCTGTTAAAATTTTATATTTTATTTCAGGTTTTAATAGAGTTAAGTGTAGCACTGTTGGAAAACGAAGCTGAATGGTTCCATTTAAGTGCACATGATGAAATTATAGCTCCCCACGTAAGTTCTTGCATTTAAAATAATACAAATCTCTCTGTTATGCTTTTTTTTCTTTAGAAAGTAAATCTGTTTACTTATAGTTTCATAAACTTCATTGATTTCAAATTTATTTGCTCCATAATTTTATCTGAATCAGAAACCCCAAATTCACAAATATCTTGACAAAAAAATATTCAGAGGAAATGCAAATCTAACCATCATATTGTTCTATCTAGTGATGAGGATGTGTAATTGAAAGGTATTTTACCATTTGGTGTTGTTCATTTTCATTTTAATCAGGGCCAGATTGCCCAGCGCTAGGCATGTACAAGGTCTCACACTTATAGGAGCCACATCATCATCATCATTATCCATGGCGCTACAACTCTTTGTAGAGTCAAGGTCTCCTGCAGCTTGATCCGTCAGTCTTCTCTATTGGTTGCCGCTGCTCTCCAATTGCGGATTCCATCGCTGCCACTCCATCAATCTATCAGTGGCGGTGTCTTCCCACTCTCCTTGTCCCATAGGCATAGGAGCCACAGGCTAAGATATAAAAAAAATTAAACTGAGTTGAAAGTTTTATATCCCAGTTTTAGATTAAGTAACTACTACACTTGACAAATTTGAAGTTATGTTAATAGAGTAAGGAAAAGGTTTAAGCCTACAAGATTGGATTTTTTAGTAACATGGGGCCTCACAGTAAAGATTTACATTACACAGGACCTCGTATCAGCTAAGCCTGACTGTTTAAAATATTCTTCCAAATGTCACATAGCACCTTTAATCTTTAATTATAATTGTATAAATTCTTTATATTATAAGAAGTGATAAAGGAGTTGAATCCTTTTAAATAACACATTAGTAGATGAGTTGTATACCCATTTATACAAGCGATTGTGAATATATATTTGATTTATTTTCCATTTATCTTTTTCTAGACTATGGATATTGAACGAGATCTAGATGTTGTAGTAACGCCTACAGAACATCTTTCTCCTTCAACAACGTCACGATTATCTGACTCTGATCCTTCAGATCTTGATGATTCAAGAGAACGAAGGGTTGCAGACGGTGCTTCCATATCTTCAGTTGGCAGTTCAAATAGGTTTGCTCCTATATTTCATTTTATTTTTATCAATTTGAAATGTAAAAAAAAAATTCAGTACATTTCT
>NW_027106953.1:490828-501127 GCF_000696795.3 Halyomorpha halys
ATTTGGATCTGCTCAATGTGGCCTTAACAACATACCGCCATCTTGGCTTTGTTTGGAATACAAGTATTTTTTTTAGACAAAGAAAACTGGTTAGCTTGCTTTATAATTTAAAATAACAAATAACAATATTAAGATTATACATAAAATAAAACATATCAAAACCCTTTATACATCAAAAATATATTATCTACTCAAAAAGAGCATATTACAATATATATATATAATGTATCTCTCCTCTTTCCTATACCTTCCCTCCTGTCATAAGGACCACTGGCAAACCCAGTCCAGACTTACATACTCCTTAATGCCTACAGATATAGTACCCTGTAGAATGAAGTTACCTTCTTGCAAGGCCTGGCGGCTGGTTACCAGTCCAAACTTGCAGTCCTCCTCCACCTCTACAGATATAGTTCCCTGTAGAGGGAAGTTACCATCCTTTGAGTACTTATAGCTGGCACCCCTAAGACTTATCCTGTCTATTCACTTCCTAACCAGCTACCTTGCCTATTTGAACTCGTATTGTTGACTAAGATCACTAATAAATAAAATAAGATATGTAACTTTTGTAATCAATTTTTTTTTTAAATTCTATCGATATAAAGAAAATACCATGCAAAGTACAATAAATTATAAGTTTTAATGTAGGTCAAAATGATTGAACGCATGTGCAGAACATGTTTTTCTTTGAGAAATATATAATTTTTTTTCCCCTGCTATTTTATTTATTGAATGTTATTTACTTATTCTAAATAATAATGACTTCAGTTTTTATAATTACTATGTGTTTTTTTTTCTTGTAGCCCTCCACCCGATATAGAAATGAGTGAAAAGAGAAAGTCTAGGAGAGACATGTCTCCACAAGGCAGGAAAAGCATGATGATTCAGTTTGGGACACCTGTTGCCGAACCCCATAGAAAGGTAATATCACAAGTGATATATGCTTCTTTGCATCAGATTTATTTGTATATTATATCATTGCTAGATATTAGTCATAAATTTCTCTTTTACTGTTTGAGTAAAACGTTTGACGACAATCTTCGCAGTTTGAAGTACTTTTCAAGATCTTCAATTTCCCAACTTTTAGTTTCACAAATTGATGAGAACTTTTCATTTACTAGTTGCAGATATTGACACCGTACAACAATAACTTTTATATTCAAACACTGTTAAAGCCCAAAAGTTTAGTTTCTTTTCTTTAATTTAATTTGTATTTACTTCCAATTGTATTTTAATTTTTGTTAATTATAAGTTTATTTTTTATTTATTTAAACCACTAATTACTTTGTATTTAAAATTTATGTTTAATTTATTATTTAAATCATGAACAATTAGAGGTTTGTTGTGGTACTTTATTTTTTATTCATAATTCAATTTTTTTTTTTTTCATAAAACAGGATAATTCATTTTATATCATTTCATTTTCTTTATTATTTTAATTTTTTATGAGATTATTTTCAGGTCCTCCATTTTTTTATTTTCCAAACCAGCGAACAATTGAATCTGGGGAAGAGACTAGTCTTTTAATCGCAAAAAACCCCTCGCCCCAACAAACACAATATTATATCAACGAGATTGCAATTGAAAGATATTATTGGTATTAGTCACTCTTATAGTAAAATGTAAAACCTTCATTATTACAATATATAGTAAATTTTCAAATCTCAAATTTCTCAACTTTTCCGGTTTACATATTGTTGGTGTCATCTCCTCTCTTCTCCATAGTGACTTGTCTGATTCTCACCACCATCATCTTCTAAAGTAATTATTATAGTAAACTATTTCATAATTAACGTTATTTTTTTTAATAAATAATTCAAAACACTATCCAAATCATAGTCTCAAAACTTTTATTTCTTTGACACGTCCAACGTTTCGGCCAATTCGGCCATCTTCAGGGACAATCTACTCAATTCACTATGAAACATATAATTTAACCATTCCAAAAACTTCATACAGACTATTCGACACAGGTCAAAACATTAATATCTAATAAGTCAAATATCCATTAAAAACCACAGTCAAAATTATTTCTCTTTAAACACTATTAATACAATTTTTTTTATTTCACAGATACCTGTGAACCAAAGGTCTCATTCTGCTGCCCCCACAGACTCGCCCAGTGTACATACAAGATCCAGGTCAAAAAGTCCTCATAGAAGCCTTTCACCTCCTGAATACAGGTTAAATTTTATATATGTATATTAATGTCAAATTAATAAAATATTGTAGGATTAATTTAATTTTATAATTAGTAAAACAGAGTTCTTCAAAATTCTGTCATAATTAACAAAAATTGATGATAGCTCATTAACCCTTCTCATGGCGATCAATGATTTAATAACTGAAAGGATGTGTAGATTATTTATTTCTTAGCTTCCACACCTCACCACCAGCTCTGACAGCTTTGAATGTTGCCAACAGTGTTCACCGAGAAGGGATATTTGCTTTTTAGAAAATGAATACATACATGCACGTTTCGTAACGAGTTTATTAATTTGGATTAACAAAGTTTATTTATAATTTTATGTTCCATTTATCTTCATAATATTTTTAAAATTTAATACATAAACATATTTAAATAGAAAATAATCTTGGTGAATATGCTATTCCAGGTTTTAATGCACTCTAGCCACCTGTCGGATGCCCATTTTTTTTATTTCTGTCACATTTGATGATTTTTATTTTCATTTAAAAGTTGTAAATATGTATATAAACATTAATTGCTCCTTTTTAATTATCTTTAGTCCATCTTTGTGTTGTTTTTTCTTTTTATTTTATTAGAAATTAGTTTCCTGATAATTTTTGGTAAAATAGATGGTTTTAGATTATTAGTTTACTTTTAATCTATTTACTAGATTGATTATTTTTTATTTAATACACACATTATTAAATGTCTGTAATATTTATTTAAACGTTGTAGTTATATAAACACATTATTTCCTTTTTTTCCCAGTTTATTATTTTTATAATATTTTACAATGCTGTTATTTTTTTTTTTTTTTACTCTAAGGCACTAAAGCTTATTTCGAGGGCTTGTTATTTTATTCTATAAAATAAATAAAGAATATTATAACTATTATTATATAAATTAATGATATTTGTGTTTTCTTCGATTTTTTTTATTAGCTATGCTTATGACTTTAATTGTAAATAGGTGTTCAATAAAAACATTCATTAATTAATTTGTTCTATTGCAGTTATAGGAGAGCAGTTCTTCCATCTCACGCATACGTCCCCCGATTCACATCTAGGTCTGCTACAGCTACCCCAATTACTTCTCCTAAGAAACGACAGCTTCCTCAAATTCCTCCTCATCCTACACACCATTCAACATATAGAGACAGAGTCTCTTATGTAAGTAATGAATATTTTTATGTAAACATATTTGCCCAAATATAGGTTGAGGTTTTGTTCTGAAATTTTTCT
The DNA here is from genome assembly GCF_000696795.3 of Halyomorpha halys. Taxonomy (NCBI): domain Eukaryota; kingdom Metazoa; phylum Arthropoda; class Insecta; order Hemiptera; family Pentatomidae; genus Halyomorpha; species Halyomorpha halys. Next base: position 494,255 of record NW_027106953.1, read on the forward strand.
ATCCTAAAACGAAGGTTCCTCCTTTATTCGAGGTCGACCTACATTCAGAATTGACTTATTTTAGGATTCAATATAGAAGAATTTGAGTTTGAAACTTATAGCTTTTGAGGGTTTAAAGTGTAAAATTGATTATATGAAGTGGTCAAATTGGTCAATTTTAACGGAAAAGTTGTTACCCCATCCCATGCATATACCTGTCATAAATATGTAATTTCAGTTTCATACGCTTATTTGTTTTCATTTATACACAGACCATTTTGGGAGATTTGGCTATTTCAACTCAGGAGACCTCAAAACATTTATTTCCATTGAAAACTCAAATATGAAATTATGCATCGCAATACCTTCCCTGACTATATATTCCATATGTAGTTAAAATTCTAGTTTAGAATTAGATCTCAAAGTTCAGTAAATGTTTTAATGAATGTAATGATATATTAAATATTTCGGACGATGATAAAATAAAAGTAGAATAATAGTTTAGCAGCTTCTTATGCTTAACAATATCAGTTTGAATCTCAGATTGGCACTCAAAATGTACCTTTGTAAGAAATCTGTGTTCACTCTACTCTGAAATTTGAGATACTGGATGTTAGTCACATACAACTCTGGCTGTTGTAGAATGATGCCTACCAAAAATGTCATTGAGTTATAAATCAAGTACCTACTCTTATTAATAGTGGCAGGGCTGATTTATTAATATTTTTTATTAATATAATTATATATTAATATATAATATAATAATTATTAATTTAAAATAAGTCTCTATTTTTATTTAAAATATATGTAAATTACATTTCTTGATCTTGTTATTAATTTGTTTCAGTCTTTATTTTTGTTATGTAAGACTTTTTTAATAATGTAAACTCTGTAAAAAGCTGGGGAGGAGGTTAACAATGGTCAATTCAAGAAATCGATTTCTTACAAATAGTTAAATATTTCCTTCCCATTATACATTTTCCTTGAAAATTATTTTCAAAAGGTTTGACCTATATTCGAGCAAACACCTGACATTTTTAAAAATTATATTTCTTTCTAAGTTTATTAACAACCTTTAAAATTCTAAAAACATTTGAACCAATATCCATTTACTGGTAGTGTTTTTTCTATGATCTGTTTTAGTGTGTTGCAGACATTGAGCACATATTCAATAGCTATAATATAACAATCTTTGACGATCAGTTTTGTAACTAATTTAAATATAGATTAATACTACCAAACATTTAGCTGATTCAGTTTTCTCTTATGTTTTTAAAGGATGTAGATGATCGGCCACACACGATTAAACAAAGACCAAGGAATGTTCAACATAGAGGTAAATAGTTTAAATTAATCCAAATTTATTAATATTAATAAATATCCTAATCTAAAGCAAAATGCCATCTCCAGGTGCAGATACTATGGGTAGTGGATATTATTTGTCAAATTAAAAAACTGTGCTTTATAGTTCTTAAATAAGGAATCTGCTCTAGCCTTACCAATGTGTTTAGTTTAAATTGCCTAACAAATTTAGACATTAGAACACATTCTCAACTACGATTAAGGGGGTAGAGTAACTGTATGACATCTTGATATTAGGATGAGAACTTCAAGATAGCTAGATAGATAGATAGCTTCCTGGGTGCCTTTAGCTGAATCTATACTGTCTAGAAATGTAGCCTAGCTATTTGAAAATGTCTTCAATATCAACTGTGAGACTTAGATTTAACTCCATTTAAGATTTAGATTCGCAGTTAATTTTCTATAGATAATAACTATAAATACATTTCTTTTAGCACTCGTAGACTTTCTTAGAGATCAAAAATATCATTAGGTTAATGGTAAAAGTGTTATTTAAACATAACTTGATCACTTGTAATATAATATTACGTGGAGAATAACTGGTTTATAAATTTTTGTTTCAAATATTTATTAATTTATTTGTTTGTATATTTCTTATGCAGCAAGATATGCTCTACGGATGTGAGGCTTTGAGTACAGCATAAAATTTGGCAACAATAGAAATGGAACAACTCATTAATCAAGAAAGAAAAAAAATAACAAATGAAAGAATGATTCCCCTTTGTGTTTTGGTATTCCCCACTATGTTAACCAAATATAGCGAGAGGAGACTCCTGGACTCTCCTCTTTCTCCAGTTATCTTTACTATTTACTCTCTTCATATAACTCAATTATTTTCACTTTCCATTTTTTCAATCCTTACTTGCTTATTTTTAAGTATTATACTACAGTTCCTATTTAATTTAGTTATTTTTGTATTTAAGAGGAATAGAAAGAAAATTATTCTATCATTATTAACTTTCATTTGAACTCGATTGAATAATTTTTTTTTTGTTTAGAATTGTTTTTTATCCATATAGGGATTTGGTCAGAGATTGCGTATTAATTTTCTGAACCAGTACTTTATAGCTCATCTCATTGAACCATAACTAAAACAAATTTTATAAACGGGCTTAATTATTGGAAATTTCTTAACAATCTTGTCTCTCATTGGTTAGATAGAATAAGAATTAATTTCTTTGTGCAGGGTGGAGTCGACATGGTGTAACTGGTTTATCAGAGAGTGATCTTAGTCAGGACATAAGGCATCGATCGCCTCCTGATAAGGAACATGGTGAGAATTGTGATAGTGATATGGAGTCTGTAGCAAGTATTACTAGCAGCGCATTTTCAACACAAAGTGAAAGGCCTAAAGGTAGTCGTTACAGGTAATCATTTTATACTTTATTTTTTAATATACTTTCACTTATATTCATTTAAATCTAAGTATTTTATTTCTGCATTATTCTTGCTCTTATACTTATTTTTTTTTATTTGTAAATTTTAGTGAGTATGGAGGAACTGTTAAAACACCTCTCGTCGGTGGTGGTGAACCTCAAAATAATAGTAAGCGAGCCCCGTTTTCGAGGAGCTTATCAAATGCAGATGTTCCCGCTGAAGAACGTGGGTGCAATTGATTTTTTATTAACAATATATTATTATATAAAATATCTTTATTATTTTTAATGTTCATTTGATGTTTTTCATTTTTTAACTCTATTCCCCAATCATAGTTTTTTAGAAATATTAGGTAAAAAAAAACAACTTAGTTATCATCTTGATGATAACCTAAGTAAATATCATAACTAAATCAATTTAAAAACTTTTTTTTCTTTCTTATATAAAATCACAAATATCTAAAAGGATTATTTTGCATTGGCTGATGTTTATTATTCGCTGTTAGTTCATTTGTTAAACTGCCTCCACAGTCCCAAGATTTTTTTTTTTTTATCAATCACAAATTTTGAATCTGATGATTCTTCAGACACCTACGTGAGTAGGTTACTATTGGGTTGGGGTAGAATACTATAAACAGTGAATAGACCAATGCCCTTGGGTTAGTCCTATACAAGACTACTATACTGAACCCTCAGTAGTTTTTTTTTGCAACCATTTCTGCCTTATTATTTTACCATTTATCTTTATCGAAAATTCTTCTGATTCTTGATGATTAGCAATTCTTGATTGCATTACTGTTCTGTACCGCACTTATATTACGGGTCCGCGCATCATTTCCTAATATTGTTATTAATTACTATTTCTTATTTCTGGCTTTAAACTTTTTGTTGAAACATCAGTTTGAACCATGCCCATTGTAAAATCAGTATGGATGGATTTTATGTTATCTTATTAGTTTTCCATCGAAAATTGTTTAATTGAACAAATTTAAATCTTTGTTTTGTAAATTTTCAAAATAATAGTGTATACTGTCTTTCTAAGATTATTTATCATCAATATAGTAATTTCTGAGGGGGGAAAAAAAAAAACCTTCAAATTTCATGTTTATTCACTAATTGGATATTTCTTTCTTTAGCCGTCAATTTTCAAATCCAATCACTAAAATCATAAATTAAATATTGTCAGCAATTTTTTAAAATATATATGCATCAATTTTATATTTAAAAACATTTTACATTATTATAATTTAATTATTTTTTAAAATTTAATTAGAACACATTTCATTTGTATTATTGAAAGAAAGCAAAAATTCAATAATTATCCATTGTAAGACTAATTGTACAATTATAAAAAAAAATTATAACCATTATAAATTATCATCTGTATTTTAAATAATATGTCTGTTTTAGATAGAAAAATGTTTTGTTTTGTCCATCCTGTTTTTATAAAGATGATTATGATGTTTTTACTTTTGCTTACCTACATACGGAATATATAGTTAGGGAAAATATTATTATCATGCAAAATTTTGAATTTGAGTTTTTGATGTAAATACACGTTTTGAGGTGCCCTGAGTTGAAATAACCAAGTCTAACAATGCGGTCTGTGTTTGTGAACAGCCTAGCTAAAAAACAAAAAGTCGTATGAAAATAAAATTACTTATGTAAGGCAGGTATATTCCTGAGATGTGATAAAAGCGACTGACCAGAAGTGCCACTTTATATTGGGTTGTAAAATAAGTTCATATCGTTTTTCAATATTTCAATTTCATCCTCTCTAAGTTTATAAAATCATGTTTACCTGGTCAATAATGTTTACATATTCTAAACAAGGATTAGTTTAGGTGCTTTTATGCATCAGTTTTAACTGAGATTCCTTATCTTAATTGATGTTTTGCTTGAAAAAATTCATTTTTGTCATTTAATGATTTTTTTTATTTCCAAAAAGGAAAATCCGCTACACAGACAGTTAGCAAAATTTGCTGTGTGTGTTGTTTATTTTATTTAAGTATTTATATATTTTTTTAGCCCTGATAAAGCCCTACAATGTGGGGCGAAACGTTGGCTTAATATAAAAGGTTTTAAGTTCATAATTTTCTCTTTCCCTGGTCATAAGATTTTTTTTTTTTTTCAAATCACAAAAATAGTGATAACTTAAACATGAGCTCACTAATCTAAACAAAACCTGAGGACTTATGTAGGGTGGTAAGTGAAAGTTGTGTAGATGCACTCACTGAACTAAATTTTTATATATGATATGAGTGTTCTTGAATTATAATAATGAAAAATGTTTTTTAAACAAATCTTAATTCAAGAAAAGTGATATATTATATATATTTTTTTAAATTATTGACTGTATTTACTTTATGATTTTTGTGATTGGATTTGAAAATGGACAGTTAATGTTTTTTTTTTTCTTATGCCGAAGTTGTTGGTTGTTCAACCATTGTCCAATTAGTAAAGAAACGTTTTTGAGATTTGTGAAGGTTTTTTTTCCCTTTCCAGAAATTACTATGTTAATTTATAGTTTTACTTATTGTATTAATTTCTTTCTACCTAATTCTTGTGAGTAATTGTAAGCAAACCTTTTTCTTCTTACCTTCAACATTTCCCAGACCAGCTCTGGCTGCAAAATAACTCTTTCCTGTGTCTTAGGATCATTAAAAAATACTCACACCTCAGTAATGTCAGGCAAATTAAAAAGAAAAGTGGACATTTAAAAGATAACTTCTAAGAAAAGAATCAAACGTAAAGATTTTATTAAAAGTACATTGGATTGTAAAAAAATTAAGCTTATATATATTTTTTAAAATTCAGATGGTAGTCTCAGTGATACTGCTCTCATTAGACAACAGACTGGTGGTTCCAGAAGGAAAACTCCTTCAGGCTCATCTCCTGCACCAAAATCATCTTCCGGGATGGGGAAAAAAAGCAGTTCAACATCCCAACTTTCAGCAACAGGTATTTGTTATCGTTTCTATGTGTATGTGAAATATGCTTTTTGTTTAGGGATGGGTAGGGATGTATAAGTTATATTTCAGTTAGTAAGAGTGTTCTCATTTCCTTTTCATATATGTTTTTATATTCGCCATTTTATTATATGAGAATGATTTGCATGCAAAGCAAGTTTGTGTGAAAGTTGGTTATTGTCAGACATTGTTAACTTTCACTAAAATTAACTGTGAGATCCAAAAGCACTTTACTCTATTGTTATAGTAATTTAAAAATGTTTACAACTGAAGTTTACAAAGCAAGGTGGAGAAATACATTTCATATAATTATTAGTAAGAATAGTAAATCTACTTCAAATATATTGTAAACAATTTTTTTTCTTGTCTATATTTTTAATATATATTTAATTAATATATAATTAACGAAAATACTTCAATTCTCTTTCACAATATAAAATCTTATAAATCTTGCTTGTTTAATTGTTAGGTTACGCCTTGCTCTCAAGGAAATATTTATATTCCTGTTGATATCCTTTTAAAGTGCCTGCCAATAAAAATAAAACAGTAAATACTATAGTGGTCTAAATTATTGAAATTTCATTAAAAATTGGCTTTTAAAGAACTTTTAATAAAATAATTTATGATTTAATATTATCTATAATATAATTATGCTATTCATTTAATATCAGTTACCTTCTGAGTACAATACATAATTATGACTTTATTATTTACAGCAAGATATATTATAAATCAGGTAATTTTATTGTATTAATTAATTTATAAAACAGGCTAGAACATCCTAATTCAAACCAAACACACATTCTTATTATTAACCTAAAGTTCTTCAAAATCAGAAGTTTGTATTTCTAATTTGAAAGTAGTTTTATTGAAAGACTTATAGATAATAAGTGAAAAGTCAAATTAAATTATGAAGAATATTTTCATTCAATCAAAGTATAGTTACTAGAACATTTTTTATAGAGTAACCTACTTTAGAGTGTAATATATTTCATAAGTCAATTATATATGGGTTATTCTCCAAATTTGGTGCTATTTGGTTTTAAAAATTAAAGTTGAGGGTAGGATCATTTTAATTATTAGTCAGGCAATCCTCCTTAATAACTTTCTGAAGCAGGCACTTACTTAATATCATAGTTTTTGTGATATCGAGTTTTTAAATATATACATGTATACAATTGTATATA
>NW_027106953.1:501247-502046 GCF_000696795.3 Halyomorpha halys
CATGTATACAATTATGTTCGTTGTTGGCTTTTTTTTGTTTTGGATACAAGAATAATATTAGCATTAGATTGGTTTACATGATCCAGATTCTGAAATCTTCCTAGATGAATCATTCATAGCTAAGCAGTCAATTACAAATTTTCGAATGTATACTAAAAACGAAGTAGATTAAACTTTTTGTATCCCTTCGATATCATTCATTGACTTGGATAGTGTGACAATTGAAAATCTTCCACTTATGAGTTATTACCATGAGCAAAAATAGTGAAGTTAAACCTACAAATAGATATTAGAGTGGTAATTATGGTTACTAGCTGATGCCAGTAGAGAATGTAAGCAACACTGCTCTTCTCACCTGTAATGGTACTGAAATCCTAAAGTTTGTAGTTTTAATTTTGTGATATTTGTATAAAATATAAATTAATAGTACAATAAAGACAAGGAATGCTTGTTATTTTTCAATTTTAAAATAGCTTAGTACACATCTTCTGTTGAGAAACTTAAAAGTTAAAATTTTCAAAACTATAATTCTTCCTACTGTTTGTTTCGGTTACAAAAAAGATGTATTGGTTAACAAGAGAACTTAGAAAGTTGTATAATGCTGAATTGTGTAAACCCGCTTCCATTAAATATGATTGATGAGATAGTATTGCTGTGAATGGGTGTGTTAAGGTGTAGGGCTTAGGTGCATAGACTTTGGTCGTATCTATGAATAACCGGAAAATACATATATACCAGGTCATTCAAAAAGTCCTGTCGTTTTTTTGGGGGAAATTATAAATAAATAAATATTTTCAAA
>NW_027106953.1:502996-517680 GCF_000696795.3 Halyomorpha halys
ACCGAATTTGAGTTTCAACTGGAATCATTTTAACTAGACAGTTGGATGGTGACTGCATTAAATTAATCCTCCTTAGCCTCCTATTCATAAAGTATAAACATTTGTGTTTACATACATAAAAGTTGTATTGAACGGAATTAATTAGCAAACACTCTAGAATCAAAATAAACAACAAACAAACAAAAAACGACAGGACTTTTTGAATGCCCTGGTATTTTAATTTTATATATCTGAAATTTCTGAAGTATAGACTAATTCCGGTTAAATAGTATCTTCCTTTTGATAATTATATAATAAATATTACATTATTATTTTTTTTCTAATTGGTGATCTGTATGAAGGATCACAAAAAATGATTATCTAAGTCTATTACATGAAACATTTATTCTATACACGCTGTTGAATATGAGTATTTAGTGTTTAGTCAAAAATCTTAGATCACACCATAAAATGAGTTTCCATTATGATTTAATCTAATGGGTAAAATTCAGTAGTACTCGGTACCCTATTTTTTATTTTTTTATTTGCTTGCATCACAACTATCTTTTTTTTTTTTTTTTACTGCTTGCATCTACTTACTATTCCTGACCATTTGTGCAGCTAGCTAGCCAAATAGTGATACTTTTTTTGTCTGCTGAAACAGATTGTGAAAGTAGTACAACTTCAATATACCAATATAAGATGCTGCCATAAGAGGACTGGAACACTTAAAAATTTTCTGAAAATGTATTAATTCATCAAAAAAATAATATTATTATGTTAAACTTGTCAACGATGACAATGGAGACACATTTTTTTAAATGGCATCTAATTGACCTATTCAGCTCATTAAGAAGTTTATTTTTACCTGACTTAAAATAGTTTATAATAATAATAATAATAGATGGTTTTAGTTGTCACAAGATCCAAGTCTATAAGTTATATAATACTTTTCCCTGGATCATTTTTGGTCATCTTTCTAAGCATGAAAAATGTAAGATTCGATTTAATAAATGTAATTGACTTTGAAAATTGTTACAATTTTTTCTGTAATTATAATAACCTGTATGTTTAATAGAAAAAATATCTTAAAATTGAAAGAACAATATTCTTCATTATTTTCCAATTTATTCCATTATCAAAAGGGTTAGTGGAGTATTTAAAAAAAAAATCATCTTAAAGCTCATTCTTTCAGATATACTTGTTCGTTATTAAAATATTCCTACTGTATTTTACTCTAAAGTCCATTTCTTTGCCTTTTGTCTGATTTTTTTTTTTAATTTAATTTATAATTGTATTCTTCACAGTTTATTTGTATTACATTATTACTAAAGTATACATTTTTATTTGGTTACATCTTGAAGTGATTTGATGCATTTAGATTAAAATTAAATCCCATTATCAGTAACTGAGAGTAATTCATTCGGCATTATTTTAAAAATTGAACTGTGTAAAACCGCCATAATTCTCGTGTGCATTTACTTTATAAGTTTGTTTAACCTAATCCATGTAATTTTAGGTAGACAAATACCAGCAACTAAACCCCAGATACTTCTTACCATTTTGACTATGAGTAAAAAAAAATAATATTCATTTCATTGGGATGTCCCTAACCTGTACTAATTATTCTTAGCGGGAATCAATCCCACATCAATATAAGATGAGTGCTTTGGAGCTTAGTTTAATCTCATCCATTTTTGTTACTATAAGCATCTTATGTAATATTATTTAACAAAAGCATTTGTAACTTGATAATCACCCTACCTCAAGTCCAGAGAGGGGCAAAAATTAGCTATAGTTGAAACTAATAGCTAACATTGCCATGGATACGACCCTTATTAATGAATGGATCATTGATAAATAAATATCGTATCTATGACAATTTTTGCAGTTAGTTTTAGCTATAGCTAATTTTTGCCCAACTCTGCTTAAGTCATATTAAAATTACTTTTACAACAAGGTTTTAAAAATTGTATATAATGATAAAAGGTTGAAGAATAAGGGAAGTGTCAATTTCATCTACAATTTTATGTTGCATTCATTTAACCTTATTACTGATATTTCTTCTTGTAAAATTTTATTTTTTGATGTAGTAATTTCTATAACTAGAGAAATTTTTATAATGCACAAAACTGTATGAACAGGTTCAAATCATCAAAAAATAAATTTGAACAATAAAAAAAAATTTGAAGAAGTGTAAGAATCCTTAAAGGCGGCCGAACGCAGAACAATTGTAGCTGGTTGAAGCTAGGGTGTACTAAACATGGCAAGGGAGGTCCTAGAGCTCTTCCTACCACTCCGAACACAAGTTAAAAAAGTGACCTCTCTTGAAGACACATTGTCATCATAAGTGCTCCTAAGCCAACTTGAGTCATCAAATGTGGTCAAAGTGTTAAATTAGATAGCTTAAATATGTCTATTAAAAAAAAGCAATTGAAACAGCACAGGAAACTTAGTTGAAATAATTTTAATGGTTTAAATAGGAAAAGCTATTCAGATTTTATGTATACGGAACCTGAATAAAACCTGCTGTAGACTGACTGCTATTTAATTGAAAATTAACTTGTAGGATTTTGGTATCGTAGTCTCCAAAATATTATGATTTGCAAATGCATTCATCCTATTTAAATACGAATGTACTTATGATTGAATGTTGGAGTAATTTAATTCCTTGATCTACCTTGAAACCTCAACGAATTTCATTCATGGAATCTTTCGGCTAATTAGATACAGTTAATTAGTGATATAAAGGAGTGAAGAATGTCTACATTTACTCAAGAAATTATTTTTGGTACAATAATAGTTTTTCTTTTCTCTCAATATGAGAAAAGAGTACTAGAATTAAAGCAATCCAAAACTAAAAAAAGAAATACTTTCAAAAAATATACATTAAAATACATTATGTAATAAATTATTCTAAACCTTCTTCCTCTCTCAAGCTAGGAATCTCATATTAACTGAGGATAGGCGGAGGAGGGTTGTTGTTATGGCTCTGGGTTTCATTAGAAAATTCTAATTTCTATGCCTACTCTTAAAATAATAATGAAAAATGAATGAGAATTTCGGCTTCAACAGATGATCTAGCCATTTTTGACTTGAAAACAAAAGTTTTCCATAATATTAAAAGTCATCTTATTAATATGTCATAGGAAAATATGAAGTAATTGTATATTTGATGAACACTTACTATATGAAGTTATTTGATGACAAAGGAATGTGGACCATGAACACAAACACTAATGAGTTACTTTCTTTAATATAGCTCTAAGGTAATTGATCGTTAATCTAAACAAAAAAAATTGGTCGGAAACACTTAACATGGAAACTGCCAGTTTTACCTGGCTAGGAACATCAATGAACTTACAAAAGTAAGACACTGGTGGAAAATTCAAATTTTGACTGAGAAATGAGAATCAGATTGTATGACTGGGATAAAATGATAAGAAGCAGACTTGAAAACTAGTACAAATATTATCTTACAAAATGTAGCCGCGATGTGTCCATTTTTCTAACCACAGGCTGTTAAAAGTAAAAAACACTTTTTCTGACTGGCCAAAGGATTGATAATTGAGTGGATTATGATAATTTAAAATAATGATAATGAATACTAATTACCCATTTTTGGTCGAATCGCCCGTATTTTTATATCCAAATTTCAATAATATTCTCCCCTTTTAGTCTACCTTGTAACATCAATCTTAATTATAATTAATAGTTCTTAATTATTCTGTTTATGTTTATTTCTTAATGATTTTTTTTCTTGCAGTGATCTTAGATTATAAAAGCAATTAAATAGATTATAAAGGAGACAATTTATTTATAAGTATATTTATTTTTTTATTTCAGAAAGGTTTTAGGTCTGTATTTATTTAGAAATTATGAATTATATTATGTGGGTCATTCTTATAGAAAGGGACAGAAGTAATTTTCAGACCATTTTTGATACCCTATTCATGATTTTAGGGCTGGATATTTTTTTTTAATTTTTGTAAAAAAAAAACTACATAAAGGTGATTTTTTCTTTTTATATAGAAAACTTTTTAACTCCATTGATATATCACGGTTATTTTTTTCTAGGCAAAATCTCTTTTTCAAAACTTTTTTAGAAGACCTCTCCAGTTCAAAAATTACAAAATTAGGTTTTTTGTCATAAGTCAGAATTCTGTATTTTAAAAAATGATGGTCCTCATTGTTAGAACAGATTAAAATTAAATTGAATCAAACCTGTACCTCTACAACCCCTGAAGGTTCAGGGGCGCAGTACTTTGTAAGGAAGTACCGTTACTAGACCAACCCGTGTATAAGGTGATTTGGTCAGAATTATGCTCGACCTCAGAATTTTATCCAATTAAAGGTACCCACTTTATGAGGCTGGGTGGACCCCAGAGGGCTCCCAAACCCACAAGGCTGACTCATGGCTACAGTGAAACAGATAATAATTATCTCTCACAGCCAGATTTAAGAACCTGGGTCCTTGAAGTTAGTAGTCGATTGCCTTACCAATGAGCTACCCACTTCCACTATCAAAACAGATAGGTTACAATATTAAGATGAAAATATGACTGTCCAGAGCATTGCTGCCATGTGCCTTTTTGTTTTTTTTTATTTTTACAGTACAATGTATTTATCCAGTTTTACATTTCAAATTTTTTTTTTAATTTTCTTGTTGATTGTTTTACTTTATTCTCAATCTTTACAAATAATTTATTATATTAAAATATATTTTTTTAAATTGTTTAATACATTAATATTTATTAAACATTTTTTGAATGAAAACTAGCTTTCTATTTATTTTCCAAACGTACTCTACCTATTTAGGGAAATACCAGGTAGAGGTTGTGTCATTTGGTTATGTCTTATTTATTTTTTTTCTTCATAAATAAAATATTCATTGTATGAATATCCATTGTATTTTAAGTAAAGTGTTTACGAGAGGATCCCCAATTTTTCAGTTTGAGTGGAGTACTTTTACATTTATAAAACTTTAACTCAAAATTTCCCCTTTCTATCAGGATGACTTGTACGTATAAATTAAGAAAGAAAAACTAAACAAGAAACTCCTTAAAGAAAACTTGATACCAGGATATTTGAGATGTTAATGTTCAGAATGGGTTAATGATTAAAAACCATTAAATAAATACCTTAGAATTTAAAAATAATTGATAGATCCAAATTTGTTTACCATGATTATGTTAGTTAATTAAGTGATTATCATTAAATGTATTAGGAAAGTGCATTAAGTTTAAAGTTCTAGAAATTTCCGAAGAACATGTATTTCTAGAAATTCATTTGGACAGAAAGCTGCACAGGAACTTGGATAAAACCATCTCTTTAATTCATAAAGGGTTATTGCTAGTTTGGTAGTATTTATATTATTTTCTATTTTAATTTTTTTATTATTGTAATAATTAAACAATCTTTTATTTTTTATTTATTTCACTCACTCTTTATAGTATAGAAACAGCTTCTGAAATTGGGATGATGTTCGAAACATACTTGTTCTGAATGAAAGGTATTATAAGGAACATTTTTTTTCTTTTAGATCTTTCTAGATCATGTAGTAATATGTCCATGATATTTAGTGAAACAATATTTTGTTTGTTTATGGAAATCATAAACTGAAAATGTAAAAAAAAAAAATAAAAATAAGCAATATAAAAGTCCCAGCCCTTCGTATTTGTTAGTAATAAAATACTGTACCTGGTTTGCATTTTCTGTGTATGAAAATTAATGATGTGCTTCAAGATGAAATTTAATTATAACCTGTTTTTCTTATATTAATGTTTTGTAATTATTTTAAAATAAATATATTTCTTGTGATTAATAGGTATAGGTATAAATGCCTATATAAAAGAAAAGAAATATATTTAACTGTTACAAGTCATAATTAGGCAGGGGTGGCCAGGCCGATGTCCTGGAACTCCTGACGTAAGGCTATACCCTACCTAGGTGGTCAAAAATTACAAAAATTTTCACTTGGATTTATAATCGTGATGTGCTGCTCTTTTGTTTTCATACTTTATTTTCAGATGCATTTCATAAAGTTTGGTTATAATTCATTAGTTTAATCATAATACTTCACCACTGCTTATAAAACTTTAAAAACATCTTCTTTTGGAAGTTACTCATTTATGAGAATCTTTAGATGAAATGATGAAAGAAGCTTCTGCCGATGGTGCAAAGTGGGTTATTCTTTAATTGAGAATCAATTTGAGGTTAGTGGAGAATAAAGAAAGATTTAGAGTCTTGGTACTTTATGCAATGATTAACATTATCATTTCTTACCTGATCGAAGGTTTACAGGCATGAAGGCAGATGTGGACTAGTACAGAGCATACACTTCTTCTCACTTCCTAATGCCTTTGATGTTAAACTGTTAAATGAAGCTAAAACTTTTTGAGACAATGTTTCTCTCACATTTCACAATTGTTTACTGTAAGAGTATTAAAAAGTCAATAACCAAAATGACTTATATAATAGATTTGGCAGTCCTGCATGCTCTTGTTTCAATGTTTCAAAGTTTAAAATAATCAAATGTTATATGAAAAAATAATGAAACAGGATTAACTGGCAGGTTTGGCACTGCTTTCAGTGGAAAAGGAGCAAGCTAAAGAAACTGGCTCTTTTAAGCCCATCGATATTTCTTCTCAAATAAAAATATCTCTTTTTATGTAATATTATGCTATTAATGAAAACTGTTATTGGAGCTACTTGTTCATTTTTTAAAGGATAATTTGTTAACTAAATCATCTTTAATATCTAATGTTTGAAATTTGATTGAATGAAAATTAAAAGCTCCCTAACATGGTTTTGGTTTCTTGGACATTTAAAATATTTGTTTTTCACTTTTTGTGGGCATTTCCTTTGCATCGTAGTTTTTAAAAATTATAAATTTTATTTTTGTTCTTATTGTATCTTAATACCCCATTTCTGACAATACCTAACTTTTACATTTATTTCTTTAGTGTTTTTGTTTTGTTTTTTTTGTTGTTGTTTTTTTATCTTCATATTGAACCAATTAAGTTGGCCTATGTAGATTTTTTATCTTAATATGGAATGATTGTTTTTACTGTTAAGGTATTCTTAAACATATAAACACATTCCAAACACAACATAATACACAATTTATAGATTAAATTTATTTATACAGATCTTCATGTATTTCTAATGAGTTAATTTAATAAATAATAGACATTTTAATGAGTTGTCTCACATTATTTTTATTTAAATTTTGGTTGGAGTCAATTTAATACATTCAATAATTCAATATTTTTCACTAATTATGTGACTCCTTCTAAAATTAAATACTATAATATATCTTGATTATTTAAAAAAATAAAGTACAATAAACTAAGACTTTAATAAAACTTAGATTTGGTTAAAAATATTTTTTATTCAACCCGTGGTTTTAAAGTATCAAATTTTAACTTTTTTAAACTTTATAAATTTTGTTATCATGAATATAGCACTGTAAATATTTTTAAAAAAACTGTTAAAATTGTTAATTTTTATTCATGTACTTTCACGTTGTTTCCTGATAATTTTTTATTTTTAATGGAAATATATTTTCATGTGGCAACTTTTAACCAAATTTAACTTTGAATATTTCATTTACATTACACAACTTAGAGGAAATCAGGTTCAATTTTGCACTCTTAAAAATTCGTACATATAAGACAGCAGAAAAACATAATAATTCATGTATGTTTTATGACATTTTTACTCAAATTAGGCCCTATTAAACAAAAACATCGCTTTTATCTGGATTATAGATATGTATTGAAGTGAATTTCCACAGGTCGTAAACGTAGGTTAGGTTTTGGTACGAAGGGTAAATCATCTTTTACTGTCCATCGGAGTGAAGAAGTGGTCCCAGATGACATCAAGCATCTCGTGAAACAGGGATCTTCAGTCTCCAGTGATGGGGAGGGTTCACAGGATGGAGACAGGTGGAGACTCTTAAAGTCCTCTCCTTATCATTCCTCGAAGCCTACTCCTACCCTCCACACATTTGTTCCTTTTACTCACCAAATCCTTTTGTTACATCATTTTGAAAACATTTGATCAATAGCGTTATAAATATGACACCCCCTGGAGTGAACACCAATTTTAATTTTTTAGGTCATTCATACATTACATTTTGTTAATATTTCAGAACCGTCAGTCGGACCTTCATTCAAAAAAGGAATAGCTGCGTGAAACAGCTTTAACACTTAATAAACTTCTTTCAAATTAAAAGTTTTTGTTGTTTGAGTTAAATGTTCCTGTTACAGGTTATAACACTTTATTTTTTACACTGACGTATATACTTAACATTGATGAGATATACGCATGCCAATTAATTTGTTTTTTAAATCTTACACCTATGTGAAAAAAAGAAAGAAATGATGGCTAGATTTTATTTTTGGGATATTTCAGATAGATGACTGTTGTGAAAAGTTGCCATTATTCGATTGGCTGTAAATATTTGTGGCACCTTTTGTGTTAAATTGTACTTTGATTTTATTTTGATTGACTCGTAAATCAGGAAAAGCCTGGGTTATTAATGGATGTGCTGTATGTCGCAACTGCTGTATAGTTGTTTCTACAGTGTTTGATGTTTTTTATTTATTTATTTTTCTTTGTTTAATTGTACAGATTATTTTTGAATTGAAAAGCAAAAAATGACTAAATTTGTCAATATTCAGAAATATAGGAGTAAATAGATCTTGAATGTATTCATAGTTGCCATGCAAAAGTTTGCTAAAATATCTAGTTTTGACTATGAATACAATGCTTGTAGCATGCTTATTTTTTTTAATTAGAAAAATTTAAACAATATAATTAGAGCTTTTAAGAGGTAGAATATGTAAAATATTTTTATAGGATTAATATCATTATTATTCTCTTTATATATATTTATAAATTATTATTGGAATATTTATTGAAAACATATTTAGTGTTAAGGATTTATAATGATAGGTTAATGATTATTAGTTTATATCTGAAATTTTAAAATTTATTATATTAACTATGGAAATACAAATTTAGTGACCTATTTTTCAATTTATTTTATTATTTAAATGTATGTATAATACAACCACACAAAAAAAACACACACATACATACATACAAATATGTATGTGTTTGTGTGTGTGTATGTAAATTTATATGTATGTGTACATATGTATGTGTCATGTTGTGTGGTCAGCATATTCACTTTTATGAACTCACAAATTAAATATTACACAGTATACTGCTTTACTGTCACACAATCAGTTTATCCAAAATTTCATATTTACTCATGTATTTGTATGCTATTACAATAGTTAAGTAACTAGAGCTGTAGAAAACTTGCTGGACATTTTGGATAAGCTATAGTTTTTAGATGCCACCTGCACAAAATATCACCAAAACATTACTAGTGAGTAAAGGTATATTCACATTGCAGCTTTATTTCAGAACTGGTTTAGAACTTAAGCAATCTGTCAATGATAGTTTAAAATTTACTCACTTGTAATATATTCAAATTTATCTTAATTGTATCCAAATTTTGGCTAAATATAAGCATGAAAAGCTTTTTATGTTAAGTGCAGGATCAATTTAGGTGATTATATAAAATAATTAGCTTGCTACTTACTAGAAACCGTGCATTTAAAATATTTCCCGCTAGTTGCCTAACTTAAATAAAAAGTAATATCATTTTTTCAAATTAATTTTGCAAACAATATGATTATGCATTTAATAATTAAAAAGCATTTAAAGAGAGAACAAATTATAAAAAATGTTGTCGCAATGGTATTGGTTGTATATGATGGGGGGCTAGAGTAGAGTAGTCAGTAGTATCTGTTGGTGCAGAGGGCCAGGGAAGGCGTGGTCCCAGCGGCGTTATCGGGTTCCAACGTTCACAAGAGGTCCCAAGCCCACGCCATGGGAGCGTTCACAGCATATCTAGCTCTGAAGCATCATCGTAAGTATAACATTTATAAGCATTAACAGGGATTGACCTACTCTTTGTTTTAAAAGAAACAAGAATGTTTTCTTAAATAATTCATACTAATAAAGATAAATGAGGTGCAATAGATTTGGTTTTAGGTCTGTCCCAAAATCATATCACAACAGCATGACCACTATGCACTTGTTTGTTTCTTGCATCTGCTATTAGTTAGTTCAAATCAATTATTGCATGTTTGAAAATCTATTATTATTTTTTCTTAATTTATACCAATAGCATGCCCATTATAAAAGCAGCAAAAATCATTTGTAAAATATTGGATATTAATAAGTATACTAGCTTAATAAAATATTGTGCACAATATAATAGTATACAATGAAACAGTAAACTATACTTGCATAGTTGTATATTTCATAGGCTTCTGTGATTTAAAAAAAAAATATATTTTCCAAGAGTTTTGATCTTTTAAAAATTTATTATTATTTTTATATAATTCCATCCATACAAATTTTTAATTCACAGTATAGAATTGTTCGATCCCTTGAGACAAGAAAACCACATGAGGCTAAAATGACAAATTTTATTGAACATAATTTATTTTTTATGCTTATTGTCAGTTAATTTAATAATCTCAAATTTGATTAATTAAACTTTTTTTTATATCTCTTTGTTTCAAATAGAATACAGTTGAAAGCCCTGTAATCAAAATGTAAAAAGGAAACAACTAAATTCTCTTTTAAATCTCTACATTGTATTCATTTCAATTATATATCTTGTGTAATGGCAACTGCCACTTTGAAAAATAACTAACCTGTACAGTAGAATTAATTTTCAATAAATAAAGTGACTAGATATAAAGACTCCAATGGAAAAAAAAGGTTCCATTTGTTTGTGTTTTGTGTTTGTTGACAGAAAAAAAATGACCAAAATAATGAAATACCAAACGCATTGGTGAGTTTTACAAAGAAAATAGAAAGTCGAAAGTCCATGTTATACGAATGGATGCTACAAGCGAACAAAGTAAACCATATGAATCATCTGATGAATTATGTGGTGGTTATAAATATCTAAAAAGAACAAGACTTTAGAACTAAAGAGGATTAAGGCCAAAATCAACTTGAAAAGACTGTCAACTGCCCTTAAAAGCTTAAGTGTTGACAGTTATTGTGCATATTGACAGATACAAAAACTTTGTAGTTTTAGTTTTTTGGGTGAATCACCAAAATAAATACAAAGAACAATGGAAGCATCTGTATTTGAATATTACCATCTACTAGAGAGGAAAAGAGGACTAAATAGGTTTGGGAAAAATTGAAAGAAAATAATTTGTTAGCATTACATCGTTTGTGCTTAAAAGATTTTGTCTGAGAAATCCTAAAGGAGGAATACAAATCTTATTAAGATGTTTTGAATACACATGACTTTGGCAAATGACAAGAAGAAATGGAGAATATGGAGAATTTTAAAGTGTTGTAAGAACTAACTTAACTACCATTTAATTAATTATTTAAGAGCTGCTGGGTTTTTTAAGATGAAAAGAAACCCTGATGGTGCTATGGTTTGCAAGATGAGGATTGTGGCTGTTAGGTAGGTACTTCAAGAAGGTATAGATTATGATGTCCCCTTCTACCCAGTAATTATGTAGGAGTCACCAAGAGCAATCTTTCCTTTATCAGTCAAGAGAAAGATTTCTCATTATTAAATTAGCATACCTTAATTCTGAACACAGATTATTTGTACATTTTTTACCACTATATGGATGTTAGAAGTCAAAAAAGGTGTTATAAGAAGAAAAGGTTTATGGTTTACCTCATGTTGAAAGGAATCAGTATGAGAAATTAAAGAAAACTTTGTATCAGCTACGCCTTACGAATCTAATTAAAGACTTGTGTTTGTTTGAAGGAAAATTTGATCAGAGCATGGTCATATTTAGGATTTATGTGGATGATTTTGTTATTATTGGGAAAAATAACAAAGCTATTGATAAATTTGTGAGGTTTTTGCAGAAGGAGATGGTGTAGACATTGTGAGTTAAATGAGGGAAATTTCTGAATTTAGAAATCAAAAAAGAAAATAATTATATCTACTTGTTCCGCCAAGGATAAATTGAAGCAGATTAAAACATATTTGGAATTATTGAATGTCAACCTGTTTCCACTCCTAGAGCTAAAGGAACTGACTTGTATGAGTACTGAAGTTCACCAGTTGTGTCAGAAGCAACCTACAGGGAGGCTAGTGGATCCTTTTTGCATTTGGCTAAGTCCACCAGACCCGACACTGTATTTTTGGGGAAAGAATTTTAGCTTTGAATATTAAGCTTATCGATATCTCAATATCTAAAAGAATTTTCTTATGTTATTTACTACTATTTAACCTTTCCATCTAAATACCACACTGGAACATTTTCCTGGTACCTGTGAAAATTTAAAGGTGTAGTTTATAAGAGCAACTTTTAAATAAAGTGATCATGAAAGAATGAGTATAATTATTAAAGATATAAGTTTTTAATTTGTTGTTTTACTGCATATTACAGCACTGTAAATACATTAAACATGCATTTATGTTATATATTAGTCAGTAATTATTTGAACGCAATAAAAATATATTAATAAATTTAGGTATAATAAATAGATAATATTTTCATTTTAAAATTTAAGGATAACATTTATTCGGAGGTTTTAATATTTTTATTTAGAGGATTAAATTTTTCATACTGATTTATCCACCTCAGATATAAACTATCAGATGTGGAATTATATATTCTATTTAAGTTTTATTGAAATTTGGTATATAAAAGTAATATTAAAGTGGCCTATTATATTGGTAGAGCATCCTAGCATACTCAATTAAAAAGTTATCAAATTTTTTGGGAAATCAACAAGTATAAAACTTGATCTTACTATGGTTAGACTAGGTTTGTAATCATCAGGTTAACTTGCCCTTTATGCTCTTATTAAAATGTGTAAAGGCATTAAGCCTTCTGAATAAATTAACAATAAAAAAACAAGTATGAGTATAGTTATGAAAGATATAAGATCTAATAATCTGTTGTTGCAGTCCTGTAAATATATTAAACATACATTTATGCTATGTATTAGTCACTAATTATTTAAATGCCATAAAAATAAATTAATAAATTTAAGTGCATTAAAACTTAAAGAATAAAGATTTGATGGCTATAGCTTATAGAAAATATCCAATATTTTGGGTATTGTGCAAAGTTTAACTGTAAATTACTTAGAAATAGATTATATTTTTATTTTAAAATTTAAAGATAACATTTTTGGGAGGTTTTAATGTTGTCATTCAGAGGATTAAATTTTTCTTACTGATTTATCCATCTCAGGTATAGACTATCAAATGTAGAATTACATGTTCTATTTAAGTTTTAATGAAATCTGGCACATAAATCAAATATTAAAGTGGCCGATTATATTGGTAGAGTATTTAGTAGTAAATTTTTTGGGCGGTTTACAAACATAAAACTTGAATCTGGCTCAGTTAGAATATATTTGTAATCATCAGGATAACTTACCCTTCTTATTTTAGGTTTAACCATGACCTGTCCAAAGCTCTGAGCTTTAATAGTGTTTACCTCAATCTTTTATTTATTTTGTAGTTAAGGATGTCAGTAGATAAATTAAAGAAGATAATAAACTTTTTTGTAATTATGTTTAATTAATAGTTATTCTAGTTTCAAAGACATCCATATGTTTTAATGAGTAACCTTGAAGTTTTTGATACTCTTGTAGCTCTTAAACAAATAAAATATAGTAAATGGGTGCAAGGGCTACCTATTGTGGAAAGTAGGGAGGGTTTTATAAACAAAGACAACAAGAGTGTGTTTTCATTAATGGATGCCACGACAGACTGCTCTAGAACAAAGCAGCATGCTTGCTTTGTTCTCAATAGTATCCTAGTGTCGCCATCTACCGTTTTATTTGCAAACCAAAAATAATAAAACTTATTTTCTACAACACTATCAAGTCCTTCATAGGTTAAACAAATTTTCACTAGAATGGTTTTGATACATAATTTTTTTTTTAATTTGTCTGTAATACGCTAGACGATTTGATCGTTTTATATAAGTGGTTAATTATTAGTTTAAGGAGTTTATAATGACAGTTCTTTTAGAGAAAGGAATGTAATGGAGGGGGTAAGCTAGCAGGAAAAGTGAAGCCAAAAAGGCGGGTCTTATAATGAACTCCAGAGGCTTGGCAAGGAGCAGGGGAAGAGTATGAGATCACTCTGCATGGCATCACTGGATGCCTTCTATTTCATTTTAGATTAAAATGGCGGACATTCCTATTAACCTCAACTTAAACCTTTCTATCCTGGGCGTGCCCTTTTGGCTTCACTTTTGCTTGGTAGGCGAGTAACATTATGAAATCCCCCTTGATTGTTGTTAGTACAGTTTAATGTTCTTGAAGAAAACTTTATGTGTCGTCAGACTTTATTAACAAGTTCAGCTGTGCAAGTATCTGTTTAAAATATTTAGAAAAAATAAAATCTGAATCTGCTGTTTTCTGTTTTATAGAGCTTTTGAAAAAGGGCATGTAAATATTCATGAATTAGTTTAGCAATGCTTTTGCTATAGATTATTAGCCTTTGTAAGTTTTACACTTTTATTATTTTCTGTTTTTGGGAAATCTACCTTTAACACTATCCCAATAAATAATAAGAAACTTAATAGGTTCCATTTACATATTAAATTTTACTTTTATCTGTAAAAATGTCTTCTTTCATATGACATCTCTAAACTATTAGCATT
>NW_027106953.1:517783-533796 GCF_000696795.3 Halyomorpha halys
TCATAGAGTTTTCAAAAAGCATTTTGATAATCTACACTTTTTATTTGAACTTTTTTTAATGCACACAATTGAAATTAAAACATTAATATACAAATTGGTATTCACTCTCATATTTTCTCTCTTTTTCCTTGATGTACAAAGTTTTTAAATAATCTCACTAATGCATTTAATGAGAATGATTGCTATATCACATTATTTCAGTTCTCATTATCATTATCCCTTTCACTTCCTTCATAAAACTATTGCTATTTTTCTCATGCATTATAGTATTAGTTAGTTTCCCTCATGGTTTAATTTTATTTTCTATATTTTTTTAATTTTAATAACCTCTCAATTAAGATATTCTCTCATTTATTTTAATTTATGTTTTGATTTTAATATTTTAATTTAATAATTGTATAACTATTTAATTTTGATCTGAAAAGGAAGGTGCCTTTTTCTTATGTTTGTTTATCTTGTGTATAGTATCCTATTTATTGGTTTTATTATTTGGAAGATCGCTGATTGTCCGTGTGTAATATTAAAAGGAAAATGGTCTGAGTGCAGTCATAGAAAAACTGAAATAGTCGTGCAACTATTTATTACGAGCCAACGTTTCGCCCCTTGTTGCAGGACTTCATAAGGGCTAAAAAGAGATGCAGATATTTAAATGATGTAAACATAAATGAAAAATCAATAAGATTTTCAGTGAAACATAAAAATTAAATATGAATAATAAAAAACCTTTTAGACAATTAATGAAAACTGAAATAACAACAGATAAAAAAGAAGAAATATAAAATACAGTACACACAAAAGATGGAAAAAGGGCAATAAGAGTAAAATCAAGAATAAAGGAATATAATGAAGTAGATATAAAATGTACCTTTGATACTAGAGGTCAGTGCGATAGTGAACAGTTGGCAGTATGTAATAGAGAAGTAGTTGGGATTCACGGTTAAAATCTTATTCCCCTTTTTCCTTCTCTTACTTTGTACTGTATTTTATATTTCTTCTTTTAATTATCTTTTATTTCCGTTTTCATTAATTGTCTAAAACCTTTTATTATTCTTATTTAATTTTTACGTTTCACTGTACATCTTATTAATTTTTCATTTACTTTGTCTATATACGTTTACATCATTCAAGTGTTTTTATCTTTTATTAGCCCTCTTGAAGCCCTGCAACACATTGGCTCATAATAAACAGTTTCAGGACTATTTGAGTTTTTCTTTGGCCTCACTCGGACCATCTTCCTTTTAATATTAATATAATATTTCAATTTTCTTTGGATAAAAAATGTTTATTTATAATTCTATTTATACCCATATTAATAAACAAGCTATGATGGCTTCTAAAGCACTCTAACCACTCCATACACAATTTCAACATTTTTAACTTGGAAGATCGCTGAAATTACTCAATAATGGCTTTGTCAGTAATCGTACATCAATTCTCACAGTGAAGCAAGCATCTTACACCCGATGATATTCTCTGGGTAGGTTTTTTAAAATATCTCCAATTTGGAGTTTACAACTATTAATTTCTTGGCTACTATCCATCCATGAGGATGTTAAAATTCTGATTTCTAATCAATTAAAGTTTATTGCATCAATTGGAGTATCATGTTATCTGAGATGTGTTTCTTGTCCTTTTTTTATTTCTTTGATGAATACTTAAAATATTGATCGAAACAGAAAATAAAAAATACGCTATCATTGTGTACTCCTCATTATGAATTTTATCCATTCCATTTATAAGGCATCTTCCTGGTGAATTGAAGAATTATTTGACATGCTAAAAATTTAATTTAATTCTTTTGAGGTAATATCTTAATACAAAATCCATAATTTGTTTTCTTCTACTCATGTAATATTTAGAAACATCAGTCTAAGGTTAAGGACTCAGTTGATAATAAAAATTTACCATAAATTCTTGGTGTTAGGTGAATCAGTTTCAAATCATGTTATGTTAACATGAAAAATTATATATAAGTGGTCTGTATCTGAACTTAAGATGTTAGATCTCGGTACAACTATGTTTTTTCTAATGGTTGTTAAGTCCCGATTGCTGAGGATTCTTAGAATTTCAGATTTAAGAGTTTTTAAATAAAATATAAACGTACATATCATGCTGTCTTTTTTTTTTTTTATTTATGTCTGTTTTTTCTACTCTTGACCACTTATATATAATATTACTTTATTTTTTTAATATTTTCTCTGTTAAAGTGATACTAATAATTTAATGAATGGTTATTTCAATAACATAACACTTTCCTTTTTTATTTATTTTTATAGACTTAACAGTGAAAGTCCTTATTTGTTATTTCTTGACTTATTTTTAATATAATTAAAAAACAGACCTGGAGATTTTATGATTAAGTTGGTTTGTATTTTCATTCATATTAGTACAGTTTAGATAATCAATCAATAAATGCTTACTGGTAATCAGGTGCAGAGGGAAGAACCACCCGCGGTCCAGTGCTCTGAGGATGCCCCACTCACTATAAAATTTGTATTTATGACTTACACATTACAGATAAATTTATAGCCTTAGGGGGCCCAGACTACCTCTTATGGAATTTCCCCTTTTAGGGAATATTCCAAATCCTCCAGAAATCCTCTGTAAAACCAAGGATTAAAAGGTATAGAGTGTGAAGTATCCCAAATTATTGGCCTGAAGCAAGTAGTTGAATTTTTACAACTTATAGGTAGCTCTTTTACATAAAATATAGTAGTTAGTCAGTCAGTCCTACTGACAACAGTGTAATATGTAATAAAATGAATGTAATTTTAACTGTTGTAATTTTTAAATCAGACTTGATTGACTTGCTTAGTTTTTGTATGGCTTCT
The DNA here is from genome assembly GCF_000696795.3 of Halyomorpha halys. Taxonomy (NCBI): domain Eukaryota; kingdom Metazoa; phylum Arthropoda; class Insecta; order Hemiptera; family Pentatomidae; genus Halyomorpha; species Halyomorpha halys. The sequence goes on from NW_027106953.1 coordinate 520,615, forward strand.
CCCAAAATATTATTAGAAAAGAAAATGTTATATTGGAGGATTGTTGATTGACCGTGTTTAATATATAAAAGGAAGATGGGTCTGGGTGTATTTAAAAAAAAAATTGAAATAGTAATTTACTGTTTAATGTAAGCCAACGCTTTGCCCCACGTTGCTCATCAGGGCTAAAAAAGATACAACCAACTAAATTAAATTTATAAATAAAGAATAATTACAAAACGTTATAAACAATTAATGAAAATTGAAATAATTAAAAATAAAAAAATTGATAAGAAATAAATATAAAAATACAGTAAACACTAAAATATGTAGAAATAATGTTTCTGTTAACCACCACTTTCCTCCACCCAGCCATCCTATTGCTCTTCTTACCTTGTTCATTAATTTCCTTTCTCCTTGACTTTTATTCTTATTTTGTTTATTTTTTCGTCTTTTAATGTTTACTGTATTTTTATATTTCTTTTTAATCCATTTTTTATTTGTTATTATTTTTGCTTTCGCTATTCTTGTTTATTTATCCTTTTCACTGTAATAATTTTAGTCATTTGTATCTTTTTAGCCCTGATGAAGCCATGCAATGTGGGGTTAAACGTTAGCTCATATTAAATATGTAATTACTGTTTAAATTTTTTTTTTTACTGTACCCGGATCATCTTTCTTTTACATGAAAATATTTTATGTACTAGTTGAGTCTCCCTAACTCGCCTTATTTTTTTATTTTATTTTCCGGAGCTCTCTTTTCAATTCCTTTCAGGGTCACATTTAGTATAAGAAAATCTTTATATTGACAAGGAATTTGGATCCATTAATTTTAGACAGTAATACTTTATTTTTACTTACACAATATATTCATCTTTTTGAATTTTGGACTTTCAGTTTCGACGATCTTCCCAAAAGATATGATTTCCTGTATTTAAAATTTAAATTTATGTTTTTTCTCTCAAAAATCCATATATTTCATTGAAGCAGATTAGAGAATATGAACCAGTTGTAAAATAGGGGCTATCATGAGAAATTTTTATTACTATTATCTTTATTTCTGTAAGTCTTGTTTTTATTTCAAATTATACTTTGTTTTATAAATTAATACAAAAGTAAATGAAAAAGGAAAGTGTTAGATTTGCAATTAAAAAATTTAAATTTTTGAATTCTTGTTTTGTTACATTAAAACTTGATGGAATCATATTATCTCATCTAATAATATGAATTAAATATGTTTATTTTGATTTACATGTATGTGTTTAAACACATATGTACTGCACAACAACTTTAGCAGTGTGACATCTACAAAAATATTTGAATTTTGAACTTATTGTTTTATTTACTTTAAAACTATATTTTCTCACACTCCTACTTCAACTTAAATACTGATATCTGATAAACAACTTGGAAATTATTGAAGTATAAACTATACACAATTATATTGTAATTTAAAATATTTGTGAAATTAATTATGATAGTTTCATATCATTTTCATATTTTTTTAAGAATAGCAGTTTTTTGTTTTGTTAAAAAGTCGTTATAAAAATCTCTGATTCTCATAATTTATGATTCATTATTAAAAAGGTTCTATTACGCCAAATATTTTAAAAGAACAATGGTAATTGGAAAACTTTTTTAAATTTGACTATCATATTCTGAAATAAAATCCATAGTGATGTTTGTATTAAATTTTAATTTTTTTTTTTATGCTCTAAACTTCCTATATAGTTTGAATGTGGAAATATTCAAGATTCATTTTAATGCTATATAAAATAAATATGACTAATCCAAGTGGGAGTCAAACCTACGATGTTCTGAACCAATCACTCTCAGACTCTTATCTCAACATGCTCAGCCGTCACTTCATCATTTTACACTAAATTTCATCGATAACTAATAATAACTCTGTGTGATAATATCATAATTAGTGTTTGATTTTTAGTAATAATTAAAAACAAAATATAAATATTTCTATTTTTAACTTTTGAGAAAAGTTTTAAAAATAAGAGTTTTTGATGATGCACACTGCTAAAGTCAGTTTATTATCTGTATTTTAAATACTTAACACATTATCAGTGCATGTAATAGATTTATTATATGAATAAGTATTGGATTAAGAATTATTGAGAGGCCCATTTCCATATTAAAAAAAAATAAATATATTTATTTATAAAATTATGTAAATTATAATAACAGCAAAAATAACTAAGTACATAAATTTCACATATCATTTACCCTGAGTGTCTAAAGTATTTTGAATTTATTGAGACTTTTATTTTTATTAAATTATTTATATTTTTTAAGAGGACAATAAATGATAACAAAAACAAATTTCACAACAAAAATAATTTTATTTTAAACCTTTTAAACTTAAAAACTATCAAAAGTATTGGTTTCAAATGAATTCGGAATTCACATTTTATTGTTTATTTGTATCAACTGTTTACATTCCCATTAATCTGCAATATAATTTTATGGTCAAGACATTCCTTCTTCAGTACGGAAATGATATCAAAACTAAAAAAAATGATTTTTAAATTTGGTGCAAAAGTAAAAAGTAATGATGGAAAAACAGTTTCGAAAAACCTTTTTTACTAAAAAAAAAAGTCAGAATATGAGGATACCTGTGTTTACTGTACCAACTATACTAAAAAAAAAAAAAAATGAAAATCCTCTTCATAATGGTGAGAATGTGGCTGTCCAAAATTATTGAATGTTAGAGATAAAGATTTACAGCTAATCAAATCAGAAAAATCTTAGAAGAGAGAGTCAATGCTATGTGGAGAATTTTGCAGAACTTCAAGGTGCACAGTAAGTGTTTCAATATTCCGTTCCATTCTAATAAAATATAATTATCATGGAGGATCAGTCCGAAAAAAGCTTTTTATCAGTCAATTAGAGAAAAAGATTAATGTTTACAGACAACATTAATTAATTTTCTCCAATTAACATTTGAAGGAAAACAAACACATAATTTAAATCAGAAATATGTGTGGGATAGTTATACTTGAAGAAAGAAGGTCAGTGGTGGTTCGGGATTGTTTTTCTTTTGAGAATGTAGGTGAACTCGTATTCATGGGGATTATGGATAGAATTAAACATGTTGATATTCTCATTAGGAAGTGTAAGAAAACTGGAGTAATTATAATGCTTTATCTATCAGTACATGGCTGCTGTACAATTGTCCTATAGTTCTGGAAAATCTCGAATTACCTGATCCCAATTTAATTGAACATTTATTGGATCAAAAAAAAAAATAGGAAATATTATATTCTAAATAAACACAATCTGAAGAAACAAACTAATTCTTGAGTAGAAAAAAAATTTGGTAAGAGACAATTATTCAATTAGTTCAATCAATGACTAAAGGATTAAAATATGTAATTAAACAAAAAGGTTTACTGACCAAATATTGATTCCTTACATGTATATTGCTACATAATTAATTTACTTTTGTATATCCGAATATTTATGATGCCTATATTTTCATGGGTACTTGGCTATGTGCATCTATTTAAAATAATAAGATCTAAAATTTAACAAAACATATTATTTGTTTATTTAATCTACTTTTTTTTCAGTAAAAAATAAAGTCAGAATCAGATTACTTCAAACATGTTTAAATCTCATCTTTCCAACGGAAGTTATTTTCAAGAAACAAGGGTCAAAACGTAATTATAAATTTATCTGAATGGCAATGAAATTAAATAATGTTTCTTGTTTTCACACATCTTTTTTGCCTTATCCTCCTATTTATTTTGTTTGCAAAAATTTCAAATTTTGACACAATAATTTCAAATATATTAAAAAAGTTCAACCAAAAACACCCTTCTCTTTCCTATGTACTGACTTCCTCAGTTGTCTTTATATTATATCGTAATCTTTTTTTTTTTTTTTAATAAAAAATATCCATGTAGACTCTTGACTGTTTATTTCCTTTTAACTCTACCACATAAATCTATCTCTTTATCACATTAATAACACATCTATAAATCTATCACTTTATCAATAACACTGTATTGTTGATAAAGTGATAGATTGTAATAGACAGTGTAAACTGAACAGAATTATAATAAGTGAAATTGTATAATAATAAGTTATTGACCAAGATACATTTTGACAAAGGCAGAACAGCTGAAATATAGGAGTTTTAAGAAAATAAACAGTTTGAGGCTATATAGATACTTTTTATTTTAATTGATAGACAAACCTGTCTCAAACAAGAAATTAAATTATATATCTTTTTTTTCTTTCTAGTTCATATCAAGTTTTAGATTATGTGTCTATAAATTCTGTTCTTACTTTTATTACTAATAAAGAAATAATTACTTATAGCATATTTTTTTTTAATTTTAAAAACATATTAAACATTTTTGTGTAATAAAAGTGAATAACAAATATTTAATTAAATAATGTGGAAATGTGGCCTTTGTAAAATGTTTGATGCAAAATAAAATTATTTTGATTTTGGTTTAATGCTAAATGACTTGACAAAATAATTTATTTTATCAAATCATTACTAGGAAACCTAACTTGTCTATAATTCGGGACTAATTATATGTAATTTTATTAGAATATTTAATTTTGGTTGTTAAATTTACTGATTGATTGTCACCCATAGTTGGGCTCCATCATTAAAAGGTTCTGATGGTGACCAGTTAACTGGCTTCTTAGACGGAGTTGGTCCTGCGCAACTTGTAGGCAGGCAAGTCCTTGTAGATCCTGCTTTAGGAGAAATTCAACTCTCCATGTGCTATCAAAAGGGTTACCTTGAAGTTGAGGTTATCCGAGCGAGAGGACTCCAAGCGAAAGCCAACAGTAAAACTTTACCAGGTACTATTTTTCTATTATTTGATGACAATTATTACAAGATTTAATATGTTAAGTACTGCATACATTATTTTTTAGTTATGTATCTTATAACTAATAAGGGTTTGCATATCTCTGAGCAAGCTTTGTGAATAGTTTTCTGAACAAAGCTGTATAATCTATAATGTGCAAACACAAAGGATAATAATTCTCGGCCCTGATCAGTTTTTAACATAATCTATTCAGCACTTATTCTCATTATTGAATTATGAATAAAGGAAAAAATTTGGGACAAAAATCTACTAAAAGTTACTACTTTGTTCAGACTTTATACTACTTTGTTTGGCTAAATATTTACAAAATGGCATTTGTCAATAATATGTCATTAGTAATTTTTATTGAATTCTATTAATATCATTTTCTTAAGTTCTACGGTTACTAGAAAAAATAAAATTGATAAAGAAATAAATACGAAATTGCCTTGTTTTCACCTTCTATGCAAAAACTTACAAGTTAGAATTTACAAAACTATTATCCTTCCCATTTTTCCTTATGGATGTAAAACATGGCCTCTTACACTATGGGAAGAACAGCACCTTAAGGTTTTTAAAAAAAAAATAACCGAAAAAGGATGAGTTAATGGGAGAATTTAGAAGAGTACACAACATTGAATTGAGGGAACTGCACCCCGTAAATATAATTCAGGTTGTTGCATTGCAGCGAATAAGTGGGCGTGTAAGGTTGTGGGACTTAGTGACCAACGGATTCTTAAAATGTTAATAAATATAAACATAAACTGATGGGAGGATTGCATTAAGACTAATATAGTAGATTTTGGTTTGGAGGGGCATCACTGGACTAATTTATTATTATTATCAATTAATATTGTTTACATTGATACAATGCTCTATAAGGGATAGTAAGGGAAAGAATTCAGGAAGTACTTGTAACCGATGAGGATGACCATGGTTTTTATACTCACTGTCATCATTCATTTTCCATGTGTATGTATTGATACTATTAATATCTTCATAGAACTTTCGGATTACCTCAAGTATATCATTAGAATAGAACGATTGCTAACATGGAAGGGAAAGAAGATTTATTAGAAATAAGTGTATGGGAGCTGAAGACACAAGAATAAGAGGAATCACTTTAAAAACAACAAATTTTGAAAAATTAAAGAGAACTGGGATATTGATTTTCTATTTATCTGTAAAGATTAAAGATCTTGGATAATTTTCAACAAAGAACGGAATTGTTGAACAAATTGAGGATACCTTTTTTTCCCTAGGTATTCTGAAGCTGAGAGTGTACTAACCCTTTTCAGAATTATGTGATTAAAGTTAACATAAAAATTCATTTTTCTTCACTTCTCAAAATAAAGCACTTACAGATTTCTACTTTGCACATGTTATGTATTATTATTGTTGCATATCTTTTTGTACACTATTCGACTAAATATAAGTCAAATTATTAAGGCTATGAAAAATTCATTATTTACAACTTTTTTTCCTTTTGAGTTTTATGAATTAATTTTAATTTTTTCATCTTTCAGCACCCTATGTTAAAGTTTATTTGGTGTGCGGTAAGAAATGTCTTGCTAAAGCGAAAACAACTACAGCTCGAAGAACATTAGATCCTCTCTACCAACAACAACTTACGTTTAGAGGCCCATTTCGTAATTGTATTCTCCAGGTAAAGTTTAATCATCTCATGTTTCTTTCACATTTAGTTCTAGGTGAAATCCGTTTATTGTTCTTTTACGTGTAAAATACTCAATTGTATGAGATGAGATAGGAAATAAACGTGTGTATTTTTTATATATTTTGGTGATTTCTGATTTTGTTATACTTCCTGTGAATAAAATAACAATGAATATCACTGTTTTCTTTTATTTAGCTGAGGTTTTACTAATTTATGTTCCCTTTTTGGTCGAAATGTTTAAATATTTGAAATCCTGTAGCCATAATATTGATATGATCAATTGTGTTTCTGATAATTCATTTATCAATACAGGTCGGCCAAAAAATCGGTCATTTTCTTTTTTTTTTTTTTTTTTAGTGTGTTCTAACTGCTCTATTTATAAAGCAGTATGACATTCTTAGTGAATATTTAAATACTCAAGAAATTGATTTAGTTTACAGATTTAAAGGTATGCAATGCAGTCAGTCATTGTTGAAATAAAAAGAGTATATCACATAATTATTCTTACTTATTTTAATCATTCAATTTGTTGTTTTATATTATATATTAAGAATAGCTCCATGAAGTGTAATGCACTTAGGAGAGCCGCTTGTAGCTGTGGGAGTAGAAGCGTAGGTCTTATCAACCTCAAAACTGCAGCTATGCCGGTTCAAATCTGGCCTGGGAGTCAACTTTTATTTTTATGGCAGTCTCGCGAAATGAAAACTTGATCCACCACCATGGGTTGAATATGGTGGTACCCTGTAGATAACTCCCTTCCCCATGTGTCAGAAATGAGGTCATATATTTTCCAATTTCAGGCACTTTTTAAATATTGCTCAATTTAACTGTATTAAGTCTCCTCTTCCTGTTTCAAGTAAATGGTACAAAAGTGTTATAGGACCGTGACTATCCCCCACGATAGCCTAGTGTTCTAATAATAAAACACCTTTTTAGTGACGGTCCTATAACACTTTTGTACCATTTACTTGAAATGGGAAAAGCCAGTTAAATCTAGCAATATTTAAAAATCGCCTGGAGTTGGAAAGCATGACCACCTTTCTGGTCATTTCTGACACATGGAGGAGGGGGTTATCTACAGGGTAACACTCTATTCTAATCATGGTGGTGAGTCAAATTTTCATTTTGTGAGACCGCCATAATAATAAAAGTTGACTCCCAGGCCAGATTTGAACCGGCGTAGCTGCAGTTCTGAGGTTGATAAGGCCTATGCTTCTATTCCCACAGCTACAAGCGGCCCTCTTATACACTTCATGGAGCTATTCTTAATATTTAATATATCATATAAAACAAAAACCTGAATGATTAAAATAAGTAAGAATAATTTTGGGATACACTCTTTTTATTTCTACAATGACTGCTTTCCATACCATTAAATCTGTAAACTAAATAAATATATTGAATATTTAAATGTTCGCTAAGGATGTCATACTACCTTATAAATAGAGCAGTTAGAACACACTTAAAAAAAAGAAAATGACCAATTTTTGGGCCAACTTGTATTAATAAATGAATTATCAGAAACATAGTTGATCATATCAATATTAAAACAGCAGGATTTCAGATGTTTAAACATTTTGTTCAATAATCAAACATTAATTAAACACGGTCAGCTATTATCTCATCATCAAAATGAAAAATGTTAGATGCTAAATTCCTGTTGAATTGGAATACTTTTCAGAATTTTTTTTCAAATAAGGCTCCGAGACCAGTTGAAGCTTTTGACTGTCTTCTTTTCAATTTAGCCTGGAGAATGTTTTCAAGATTCTTTTAACTTTTTCTATATGAAGATATATACCTAGATGTAATAGCGAAATTTTTTTGAGATTTAGAGAGTGCCTTTCTTGATCTAGATGTGAAAACATTTTTGCACAGCAAAGAAAAATATTATTAATAAACGAACAACTCACAAAGAAATTTTACTTATTTTTTTTTTATTGCATACCTTAAATAGCCATTTTAATGTTTGTATCAAAGAATGGTGTAATAAAATTATACCATACTTGCTATAACTTTTATCTTATATATATATATTTTTTTTCAGGTGACTGTGTGGGGTGATTATGGACGGATGGAGGGGAAAAAAGTTTTTATGGGTGTTGCCCAAATATTGTTAGATCACTTGAATTTGCAGAATCTGAATATTGGGTGGTACAAACTTTACGGGACTTCTTCATTGGTCAGTGGTCCACCCTTCCTCGCCCTTTCAAGAGGCACTTCCTTAGCTAGCCTTGATTCCCTTAAACATTCTTCATAGTGATAACTTCTTTAGTAATGCTACTAATCCATTTAACTCTTCCTCTGAGGTTCAATTAATATGAATAAATAGAATTTTTCTGCCAAGAGCCAGTCCAGTTGTTTGTAATAATTTAAGTAATATGTGATATTCTTTTAAATTATGATTGAATTTATATAAAAGCTTTTCTGTGATTTACAATTCGAATTCCCAAACTAGTAACTTATCTTTTATCGATAAATTGTGAAAGATGTTTGTGTATATATGTTTATATATATAAACACAGGCATTAATACAATTAACTATTTTTAACCTCATATTCTTTAAAAAAACACATTTTTTTTTTTTTTATAAAATTAAAAGTAATAATTACATTTTATAAGCTTTTTCAAGAAATAATTTTTTTTTTTATTTATTGTTTTAATTTTTTACTTAATTTTAAAATAGACTGTTAACTTACCTCCATTGTTAAAAATTTGATTATTATTAATCAGAAAATTGGTTTATGTTGCTTTTTCCATAAGTTACAAGAACCTTTTCTTAATGTGACCAAAACCTTCAACATATCCTAACACAGGAAGTGGTAGTTAGAAAGTCCAAGTCCACAAATAGGCTTCATACTGAATTAGTAGGTAACTTTAGTACTATATTTAGCAGCACAATTAATTTATTTTGCAAATTATTGTTTAATGCTTTCTTTGCTTGGCAGTCATTAAACGTCTCATGCTTGATCGTTGTTGTGTTCATTTTTATAATAATATCTCATTTCTTGTAGCAATAGAGAGTCTTAAGTTCTTAAACAGAACCACTGTATTGTGGTTAAAGATTAAGCATTTAAAGACGAAATATTCAAACTTTGCTTGCAATAATTAATCATAATGTGCATGATTTGCTCTGGCAATCATATTATTCTTAAGTTTTAAGAAAATAAATATTTAAACAAATTTAAGCATTTAGTATAGTTAAGCTTTTAGTTTTGAAAGAAAAATATAATCATTTGCAATTTTTATAAGATTGTAACTATCCTTTAATTGATAATTAATATTTTGATATCTACTTTTAGTTTTTTCTTTTGGACAAAATAATTATGAATATGGACTATATAATAATGAATTCGTTGAGGTACAGAAAAAATGGTTTGAAAGGAAAATACAGGGCCAAAAAAGGGATTTTATCCCAGCAGACAAATATAATTTTACTTTTCCCACTTCCTTCACTATCCTCCCTTCCCCAATAAGGGATAAAAATTATTTGCTCTTTAAATTTTGGCGCCCGGAGCAAGTCCCATCTTCGGCGCCATTTTGTTTCAGTCTTGTGATAGAAAATGATTATTTGATTTAAAATTCTTATTGTCCTTAGCTGAAAACATAGAAACATTATTTATCATATTTTTCGTCTCTCTTGTTATTCTGAGAACTCAAACTGAACAGCTATCAAATCTCAAATATATATATATATATATATTTATAAATAATACTTCTATATCACTATTCTTTTCTCCGGAAATGTGTTTTTGACCTGGAACAAACATTTTTCTTCTTGTTTCCTTAAGTTAACTATCAAATTCTTTTATAGTTTATATTTATCATTTTTTAATGACTAGTAAGAATGTGAGATGGGTAATTTTTTCAAATAAACAAAATAAAAGGGACTTGAGGAAAAAAAAAATTATTCAGATTTTGTTAGTAGTTTATTAGCATTTCAGTCATATTGAATAATCATGATGAAAAATTCTAACTAAAAATGTATCACTTTTTAGTCAAATAAATTTTGAACCCTCTAATATTCTACACTTGTGATGACATACAGTCCCATTGTTTGAATGTATTTATCAATATTATATAAATGATGTTACCAATACATTTCATAGATCTTGGGCAGTTCCTTACCACTAACATATAACCATTCAATGATTGACTAAACATTTCTTTCGTTTCAGTGAATTTCAAAATATGGAGGTAGAGAATCATTTCTGATTATCAATGAGAATCTTTTCAAAAATTTTCAGCTCTTAATCAGGATTTACTCATTACCATGAAGTAAACGGAATGTTTATTTAGAAGAAGCAGTGACAGAACATTTGGGGCTCCCTTTTCCACCCCTCCCTCCTCAACAAATAAATTTAAATTTGCCATTTTTAACTTAAAAGTAGTTACTTATCTTATGATTTAGTAATTTTTTTTTAATGAATTTGTTATTCAAATAAAAATCAAGAAGGCTCATACTCAGGGAACCCCATTGTAAGTGGAGATTCAGGGTAGACTGCCTCTCTAACTCTCCCAGGTATACCATTAGGTAGGAGTAAAACCCTAGCTAAGAAAAACTGAAAGGAGTGGGAAATTATTTTTTCGTTATAATTTTATCAGATAAAAATCATTCATGACAGTTTATCACTTTTCCAATTTATTTGGTTATTGAACTATTTTACCTTATGTAAAAGTTGTTAAAATCATAAAGTTATTACATTTTTATCAGCAAAAGTTGTTTTGTTCTCTTAAAAATTTGATCATTAACTTAAATAATTTTGTCAAATTAATCAAAAAGATAAGGGGCTGCTCAAAAGGAAGTAGTAAAATCTGGATTTAGAGAAAATAGAAATAAGCAGAAAGATAAGATTATCAATATTAAATATTTCATTATTTCTGAGCTGAAATAAAATGTTTTATGATAAGTTATTATAAGAATAATAATCTATAGTTTATTTATGCTAATAAGTAAATTAAGATATTGCCTACAGTTATAATTCCATTATTGCACATTAAAAAATAACCAATTATTGCATGTTAACAAAAAAAAAATGTATATAACTTTATAAAGCAAATTATAAAAATAATACAGCATGTATTCTGGTCACTTAAACTAAGTTGTAAATACATATAGTTTTTGACAGCTCAATGTACAACCATGTTTATAACAAGTGTGATTTCTTTCTTATTTCAGTGAGGAAAACGGAAACATTTGAAGTATTTTAATGTTGGAAGTTGAAAAGTCTTAGACGATGTTATTCATCTAAATGTTTACTTACAAAGGAACAACCTCTCCAATGATTGCGTACTCATTTCTACAGGATGTAATAAAGTATCACTGTTTTATCATTTTAGTGATATCTTTAAAAAAAACACTAGTTTTCTTCAAAATATTATTTAAACAAAATCTTTATGTAATTATGTATAGTTTTATCAGGATTAACTTATCTGTGGATTATTATTATTGGTTTTATTCTATTTTTGGTACTGATCCAAGTTTTTAGTTTTTGCATATACAAAATATATGGATAATTAAATAATCATTTAATTTATATATATAGTTTTTATTTATAATTGAAATGTTGGGGAATTGTTCCAATATCAATACCAAATCGAAAAGGCATTGTAAAATGATTTATGGATTTAAAGTTGGTCACCTTATAGAAATATAATGTGTATATAACAAAAAAACTAATGTGATATGTAATGTTATAATCTTATTGTTGCATATATATATTTTATATTAGTATTTATTGATTTAAAACTGGGAAGGATTAAACCTATGTTATTGTGAATGAATGTGTGCTGTTTTAATATATAAAGTATAAATAGGACTGAATGTAGAAAAACTATATTACTATTATTTAGTTTTTTTAATTCTTTAAGAAAAAAATCTGTACAAAATATATCATTAACAAACTATTTATCATATTTTAAAAAGAGCTATTATTTATTTATAAATATTTGATTTTATGAGCAAAGTCGTGGTTATCGATGGTTTATAGTTTATGAAGGTTACTGTTCAGTAAATTTCATAGGTTTGCTTGTAAATGAAAGTTTATATCTTGTGTACCATATTACCCTAAGTATTCATTATATTCAGTTCAAAACGCTGGTTTTACTAATCGGTAATTAATTTAATTGTATATATAAAATTATAATCCGCCTCCTACCTACCATAACTTTTTAGGTAAATGTATATAACAGAAGACTTTAAATTATGTTTTATTTTATCTCACTTTATATTCCATCATCCAGTGACCAACTTGCATATAAATCAAATCTAAAGACATTTCCCTTTGCCATTGGTTAAAACTGTGATTTTTAATAACCAAAAAAATTAAAGAAAGAAATATTTCTATTTAAAAGTTGCAAGAGGAAATGTGCTGATAGATTTTATAGACATATATATTTTACATTTTTGTGTATCCTGGCACAATATTTGTTCAATAATAATCCTATGTTACCAGTTTCAATAGATTAAGTGTGTTCATTATCCATAATTTACTATTATTTAATCACACATTGTATCGTTTGTATAATGAGAATTGCACACGACCAATTAAAGAAAATCAGGAAGCCTTATATCAGATTCATTATTAAAACAAGATAAACAAATAATGCTTTAAAACCCAAGTTTATGTGTATGTGTATGTATACATATAAACACTTATATGTATATATTCATATAAATATACATAT
>NW_027106953.1:533896-548268 GCF_000696795.3 Halyomorpha halys
TAAGGAATGTAGATTTTTTAAACTTTTATATTTACCATCAGGCTTTTTTCATGTAATTTGTGTATGTAATTATTATATGTATTGGTGGGTGTGTATTTTTAAATGTATATGTAAGTGCATGCATAATTTTGATAAATTATGTATATGTTCATACTATACATATGTACATAATACAGTAGTTAATATACATATTGAATTGATATACACCAACAGATACATATACCTGTACATATACTATGTATTTCATGCATTAGATGCTTATATTAAAAATTAAAAATAAAAAAAAAAACCTAAAACAAATAAACAAAAAAAAATCAATTTTAGTCATACTTATTATTAATGAGATACAATGTATGTATTATTGACGATGAAGACAATATACAAAGTTTGGCTATAAAATTTGTTGAATAGTATAAAAAAAGGACTGCACGATAATTCATTTCATTTATAAAGGATAGTTTGGAATATAGCATAAAATCTTACCTGTACCTCGTAATTTGAATTCTGGACCTAATAAAAAATAATTTGATATCAGCCAAAATTTTGAAGATCTGCTTTCACACATGTACACACACCCACTCTCACAGATATTCATAAAATAAATTTACAGTTGGTCTGAATATATGTGTTTGCATATGTATACATAAATATATATGCACTTACATATTATATATTATTTTTTAAAACTAATCGTTTACTGTAATATTATACTAATGAATAAAGCCTGCATATGCACTAAATTTATCCTGTGATGGCTGAAAACTTAATACTTATGTTGTCATTTTTTAATCGGTGAATTTATTTATTAGTATTATATAGGTATATATAAATATATTTTTTTTTTACAAAACTATATTAAGTCCAAAGAATATTTTTATGTATTTGTTGTTATTCCATAATATACCATACATTTTCGAAAAATATTTAGTTCAGTTATATTAAAAGTAATAGATTTTAAGTATGTGCCTTTGAAGTTGAAAGGTTTTCTATTCCTACATTATTTTTGTTTTTGTTCGATTACATTTCCTTCCTCTACTATTACTTTTTCTTTCTATATCTGTATCAATCTTTTGTTTTTATTGGGATTAAAATTGATTAAAAACTTACATATCTTTGCAGTGTGATTTATAGAATGAAAGATTGATTCACTAATGATTTAAATATAGATAAATAAACTAATTTATTGTTGGTGATTAATAAAATGTAAACTTTAAAAATCGTGAGGCAGAAGAGGTGTGGTATATAAATATAACTCCAAGAGAGTTGTTAAGTGTTTCATAATGAAGACTATAACAAAATTAAATAAAATCTGACTTTTGCCTCTCGACACTAATGCCTTGAAGTCAACAGGGGCAAATAATAAGTTGTTTTTCAATAGCTATAACTTAGGGATAAATTTATGTATATTTAATTTATCTGTGAATAAAATCATTCTTTTACCTTAAAACAAATATAAGAAAAATTCTAGATACGAAAATAAATTTTATCTCATTTGCGTTTCAATGCTTCATTCAACTGGTTGAAAATATAACTAAATATTAATTTACACAACTTTTTTTTTATATTAATTTAAAAATTATGTATGTACATTTATTATTCATTAATATAGAATGATGTTTGTTGAGATGTACCAATTTTGAAATTGTGATATTAATTAAAACTTAATTTTCTAACTAAACAAAAAGTAGTAGTTTTATTAGTGCAGTGAAATTAAAAAAAAAAATTATTTTCAACTTTATATGTGCTCAAATGTTAACTAAACAAAATATTTAAAAGCTTAAATGACAGAAATTTGTTACAATAAGACATTTTTCCTTTATATTACAAACCATAAGTGAAAATATCAATGGTAATTAAGAGCTTTAATATGCAAAGGATTTTAACATAAAGTATACTGTAAATAAAAATCTTTTCCTTATAGTACATTTACTTTTATTTTCAATAATGCTTTCTATCCTTATATTTTCCGGAAGCTGGGAAAATATTGGCTTAGCTAACTAATTTATAAATATAAATGTCAAAGGATTGTAGAAAGGTACAAAATAGTAAGAAATGGACTATTTATTGGTAACTAACATTTCATACCACTTTGGAGGGCTTCAGGACTAAATGGGGACAAGATACAAACATTGCCAATATGATAAAACAATTTCGATATAAATGAAAGATTGTAAAAAAGAGGAATGTAGTAAGCTAAAAAAAAAATAATTATAGAATACTAATAAATAACAAGTACAGTATGAGTGATAGAATTGCTATTGTAAAATAGGGTAATGAATTGTGATAAAATACTTGGTAGAAATAATAACAATAGTAGTAATATGGTAAAATACTAAGATAGGATGATGAAGTTAATGAGGTATAAAAGATGAGGGAGTGGGAGGAGAGGATAGGTGAATGGATATGTAAAGGGATGAAAAGAGATAATGTTAGAAGAAAAATAAAAAAGCTCATCTGAGTACTAGAAGTTTCAGAATGAGCTAGATGATCTTATAAGAGGTGGGAATAGAATTTATGTAGAGGATTTATCGGTTTCTAACTGCCAAATCTAACGTATAAGATTACAAGGTAATTAACCCTTTTATGTTGTTATTGTCACTTGTTTATGTTACTCACTCTTTTACCTCCCCACTTATACTCAATTCAGTTTTATTCCAACCTCCTCACAATAATAAGACTGAGCATTTCTCTCACCAGCACACTCCTAGCATTTTGCTCACCTGGACCTCCTGGGTTTCTTTTTTTAAATCATGTGCCGAGGCAGAAAGATCTTAGATCATTTATGAAATCTGGATTCTTCAGCCCCTGTTGAAAGAGCTACAATTGACAATACCAATTTCAAATTGTATTGAAAGTAATTGTAAAGATATTTGTCATCATCCCATCCACTTATATAAATAAATAGTACAAATCATCTATCTTGAGTAAACGCTCACAGGACTCCCTCTTAGGGGTCAAAAAAAGTAGAGCACTCCTACAGAGTTAATGATTAGAACGGAAATAGAAAAAAATCAGGCCAATTCTACTAGATAAATAAATGTTGATAGAGTGTATAAACCAAGAACATTAAAAATAAAAACAATCTAAAGAGTAAGATAATTATATAAGAATAAAAATTATGAATCATGAGAAACATAATGATACAATAAAGTAAGAAGTAATAAAACTACACTGTAGATATATTGGTGATAAAATTGATGGAATGTGATATAATGTAGAAAAGAGACATACAATATTGATAAAAATATGAAGAAATAAAACAACAATGACAAATAGTAACAATAATGAGTGTGTAACAATGGTTCAGATATGGAGTAAGATGGGCAGGGCAGTATTTAAAAAATAAAAAGTAAATAGAGAAGAGAGTAGGGTAGGCTAGAAAGTCATTAAATTTCTGAGTTAATTATGTTTAATAAGGTTAATGATGTCTGTAAGTAAGGGAGATACAATCTTTATCAACTTTATGGTTATTTTGTTCAAGACTGATATGAAGAGACTCACTCAGCTAAGAGGCATTCTTTATGGTTGGGGATGAGGATTTATGGTTTTTGAGAAACGTTGATTACCAATACATAGTTTATTTCTTACTGCTTTGTACCTTTCTTGAAGGCCACCCAGACTATCTTCGTACAACCTATTACATACAGTCAACTTTAAATCTAACAAAATAAAGCTCAACAGATAACAAATAAATAAGCAGCAGATACTGGGAATATAGACAATGATTAAGATAAGTTTATCGATCGATCTGCTACAATTACTTAATTAACTACCATTCATAACCGAGTGTGCAACATATCTCTACATTTTCCACGAGGCCTTTCATCAGATCTTATTTCTTGATAATGACGATTGCAAAACTTTCACATTTCATAGATGTGTCCTCAATAATCTTTCGATTTCTGCTGGTCTGTAATCGTAAGCAAATTTTTAAAAGTATTGTTAAACAGGAAAACGATAACTAAATTAAATATTATGAAGAAGATTAATCAATAAAACTTCAGAGAAAATATTTTAGGATAAGTGGACCAGTTATTGACACTTTAGTGTAAGATCTTGAGAATTTTTGTGGTACAATGAATGCTTTTTCACCAATTTCTTTTATTCAACAATTTTGATAACGTTTAACTATTAATTTTTTACATCCAACTTTATATATCCAATAGGCAAATCATAGTTTTAAATTAATGGATATAATCTGGTTCCCTAAACAATTAAGTGGGTGTCAATAATTAAAACAGGGGTTGACAATAAGTGGGATATCCATCTTCAAATTTTTAGCAACTACATACTCCAATTATTGACACCCCCATTCAAAAACTAGAACCACTCATTATTATTAAAAATCTGAATCAGCATTTCATTTATATTCAAAAACTGATTAAAAAAGCATAATAAACAAAAATTAAATGATATTTCTATTTATAGATAGTGTTGTCAGTAATTGGGTATCAGTAACAGGTTTGTTTTCTTTTTCCCTTTTTATTGATATACATAGTTCTAATTAAATTTCCATTATTCCTGTAAAACTTATAAGAAATACTTATTTTAAGATATCACAAACTAGGAAAACAAGAAAAAAAATATTAAAATAAGTGTGTAATCCACAAAAACACAACCCACCTTCTTAAGCTGAAACACACGAAACAAGAAGCATACAAAGACTGATGCAAGTAGTTTCTCCTTTCCCGTTTTTTCTTAGTCATTGGGAAATTCATTTTGGAAGGAAGTTTATCAGATAAAGGAGGGTTCTGATTACAACTGACACCAATTTTGAAACGGTTGGTGACACTAAACTCTTAATATTTAAAAACAAAGGTTGAACTGTCAATAACTGGTGCATTTGCCCTAAGAGTAGATAACTTTAACTTGAATATATTTTTACCATGACTAAATTTAGCTATTTTTTAAACAAATCATAGTTAAAATTAACTGGTAGCTAAAATATTTTGATAGTTTAAGACCTTCATATACAAACTGTTATTAAATATGGTTATAGTTTCCATATTTATAGTAAATATAGTTAATGACCTTCATCTACAAATTGTTATAAAATAAGATCTGAAACATCACATCAAACAAATATGTTTTGAATAATACTTTTAAACTCTATTAGAAATATTTAAATGGTATAAAACAATATAAAATACTATTTTCAAAGTAGATAACAAAATAAGTTGACAGTTTTTAAATCAATAAATTATGACATTTTCTTTCTCCTGATAACTTTAGAGTTAGTTTAGACAGAAGCAGCGCTAATTTGAATTTGGTCTAGGAGGGTTAAACTTTATTTCAAGGAGGAATAAATTTTGATCTATTGTGTTTGAAATAGGATAATAAACCATAGGACAGTCCAACTTTTCTAGTTAGAGTACAGATGGGTGCTAAGCCCAAAAGTAATAACTAGTTTATAATATAAATTTAAACATTGCTTATTTTATAAATGGCATATTTGTTGTAGCAAATTGGTATTATTATTCAATTTGGAAACATTATTGTAAATAAAACAGTAAAGGGGCCTCTACATGTTGGCCAAGCCATGGCGAAATCAGGCATGCGCGAGCATGTGGATGGGCGGGTTGGCTTGGCTGGTACGAGTTGGTCTATCTATATAGATAGATCCACATGTTGGCCGCTCGCCACGGATCGGAGGCTCGTACAAATGCTCGGCAAACAAAGAGCGGACCATCCACATGTCAGCGGTGCCCTGTTGAGGCTTCAAGATGAGAAGCAAAGAGGTAGGTAGGTACTTCAGAAGTTAATTAGTGCCGAAAAAAACATTTGTGCATCTTGAAAAGTAATAATGGAATCTTTATTGAACAATGACTAAGAATTGAATTAAATTGATTACCAAATAATCTACTTACTTTCAGTTTGAACACAGTCAGCAATCGATATCAAAATTTGAGTCATACAATGCAAGCACTTCCGATTTTATATCCAAAATAAATGATCAAACTAATAGATGAATCCATATTATTGTAAGGCTGACTCAACATAATATAACTTCGATTTATACAAGTTGAAGGCAAAATAATGCAGTATAAAAAAAAATTATTTCGTACCGTTTGATGAACGAACTTCATGAAAATAAAATCCTGGCCTTAAAATAAATTGTATTTATTTTTTCAAATACATATTCTTGATAATAATCTTTTTTATATATAAAATTTATACTATCGATATACTTTTTGAATTAAAGAGTAGGAAGTACAAAAGATTGTGTGGCTTGGCAACATTGTTAGTAAGCTCTTTCCTGCTTCTTAGGCGGAGGGACGCTATAGGTTTTGTTATATTTTAACTAATTTGTTCAGTTTATTGTTTCATAATGGATACATTCCATAACAAAATGGAGATGAGTCTCGGTAAGTTTACCGCAGTATTGATGTTTTATTTTTCAAATTTCAATTTACATGTCTGCTCTAATTTAATTTTTTCCAAGGGACTTTTCTTATACTCTTACTTTTATTATGAGCTTATAAAAGTATTAAGATCGATCTTAATGTTATTGAGCTTAGAATTTATACCAAGTATAGTTTCAAGTATTTACAGAATTTTACTTGCAAGTGATTTGGTCAGAACTGATTTGTTCAAGTGGTCAGATTTGTCTCTGATGATCAGATTATTTGTCTTACAGCAACTAAGCCTAACCGGGCAGCACTGGTTGTTAATTAAAGCATTTCTCTTTATGATGGGTTGCTTCAATCCTTCTTACTAGATTGCTTAATAGGAAATTTATATCTTTTGGTACTGAAATGGTGTAATAACTTTGACCACTTCACACATGTCTGCCTCTTTCTGCTATATTCTGTTAGATAAAGGAGCCGCTTTATTCTTCATCACTATCTTATCATTTTCATTTTAGAATTTTATTAACATTGTTTTTGGTCTGAACATTGGATACTTATGCCCTACTACTCATGGGGAACATAAGAGGTTTGTATACTGATAAATGTAACTGACCTATAATTATCATAATTCATGATCCTTAAATTTAATGTATATCCGATGGGGACCCAAAGTCTTACTATGGTATAATCCACACCCCAAGTTCTTTTATACTACTAATCCTCTAAAGACAGCATAATCATCTATTTTAGAAAGGTCTCAAGTCCTAAATTACTAGTACAATGAAATCCATTTTGGTAAATAATATTTTATGATAACATTTTATCATTATTTATTAAAAAAATTTAAATTTTCTAGCTTTCAGCTTGTGACGTTTTTTCTAGAATACTCTAATTTGTTTTTTATGCTCATTCCTTTCTTAAAATTAATTTTTTCAACCAACCGTGTAATTTATATTTAATGAAATGAGTCATCATCCATTTTCTAACTAGATCTGGTAATATATTGTTTAAACAATGTTTGGAACTTATAGATAGTTTATGAGCTTGTAGAAAACTTAAAAGGTTATAGATCAGTCTGTTGAAGTTAAATGACTGGTACTTTATCCTATTTACTCATGTAACATATTGGACAGTATAAGGCATGTTCCAACTACTACTTTTTACTTTAAAAATCTGTGGGGTATTTGTGTATTATTATGTGGGGAACTTTTTCATTCTGAAACCTATAGTGTGCATGCAGTTATTGATAATCTAAAGTGGTCATTGGAACATAAATATAGTTTAGCCAGATCATAGAAACAAAGTTAAATACGATTATTCTGTTGTAAAGTAGAAATTTTACTCCTGAGTTAAGGAAAATTTACAGATGCTTATCTAAAATGAAGTTAATAATTATGACTGGCTCATTATAGTATTAAATTAGTTATTAACTCTTTAGGGGCCTATGGACTGATTAATGAGTTTTTGAGTTGCACCTCAGACCACTTATTGTAGTCAATGTTGACGACCATACTACTTGATCTAATTGTTATGTTATAATTTAATTTTCTTTAAATTGTTTTGTTATAACATTTTCATTAACATAACATTATAAAATGTTCCATCTTTTAGGATTTACAGGAGAAAAAAAAACCCTAACATTTCATAATTTATTATTTTAGCCGCTAGGTTCGGCAGCTGCACCCAAAAGCGCTCCCACTATTCCATTTTCAAAAGGTTAATGGCTGAAAGTTTTTGTATATTAGGTCTTGATTTTCATGAATAGTCAATCTTCTTATTTATTTTTTTTGTGATGTTGATATATTAGAAAATACATTGGCAATTGGTCACCTAGATAACGGAGAATGTTAGGTTTCAAATATGAGACACTATACTAGTGGTAGTGTTGGTTCACTTGAATGAAACTCTCCTTAATTGTTAATAATAGTGCATTTTTTTTTCTCTAGACGAAATAATTTTACAAGAACAAAAGAAAAAAGGCATTTTAAGAACCAGTAGTAATAGTTTAGAAAATATAGACGATGATATGTTGCAAGAGTCACCAATGGTTTCAATGAATTCCACTAAGTTCATACCAGAAAATCCTAAATTTATTCCTAGAAGGTAAGCCAGTTTGTTAACAATTTTTGAGTTATTAACGAGTTTCTAGTATTTAAACGATTTCTTTTTTTTTTTTTCATTTTATTCGTAATCACAGGGTTCCTGGTTTGTCTCAGCATCAATGGTTACAATACAGAAACATGACAAAATTTGGTCATAGAAGAAATGGTCATGTAAGTTTCTCAAATAACCTGAATTTATTTACAAGATTAATTAATACATTTATCATAGTATTTACATTAAAAATAAATTTCATAGTACTACATTCGATATGAAAAAATATATTGAATTAATACAAAAAAAGCTACCAATACTGTCATGATTGTGTTAAAATCATCATTAGAGTTGAGTAGTAAATTATGAAAGCACTCATTTAATGTTGGTAACTATTTTTTTCTTATAGTTAAATATTTTTCACTATATTCTGCAATATTTAAATTATAGGAGATATAGTTAATCACTCATTGACCTAACTTGTATGCTTTGGGCATCCATGACTGTATTTTTTTCATTGATTTCAAAATGCTTCAATTTTTTTTTTTCTATGAATTTGATTAAAGAATTTTTGAAATGCCCAGCATCATTTAGAGATTTCCTTCCCACAAAGCTCCTAGATACTGCTTAATTACATCTTATATCCTATAAAACTTCTTTCTTGAAAAGCCATCCTATTCCTTACCTACATATATAATGCTGTATTCTGTTCCGCATGTATCCTTGACTTATGGAAATTGTCTTTATTAAAAATGATTCCCACACCCAAAAAGTCTCTAGAATACTCATCGTACTATTTTACCCATCATGGGAAAAATACTAGAAAAACTCATTTTAAACGCCATTCTAGATTCTAATCACATAATGCATAATCACCAGTTTGAATTTCCAAACATCCCACTTCAGTATCCAGCAAAATCATTGTGTGGTGGATGTTGTGTTTTCAGTAGAGCGTGGAATGTAATTTACCTGGGTCTTTCTTAATGTAAAACAGGCTTTTGATCGAGTCTAGCACCCGGGACTGCTTTACCAACTCCGTAATTTCCTACCTCTAGATACTTGCCCATTATCCATTCTTACCTCATTTTTAGATTATTTAAACTCTTCTCTCAGTCCACTGGTATTCCTCAAGGTAGTATCCTCGGTGCCATTCTCTAGATACATACAACTGATATCCTAGGACTATTTTCACTACATATGCCGATGATACATGCAGTCATGTGTACTCTCAATGACTGATAACCCATTAATTGCATCCCAAACTCTCCAATCCTATATCAAAACAAAATGCTTGAAGAAAGGTGCCAAAATTTGAGTATTAAAATAAATCCCATCAAATAACTTTTACCCTTCATCTAACCTTATGGACTGCCCTACAGTATACTTAAACAGCTACCTTGAGCTAAATCTGAACAAACGACTAAACTTGGCAACCTTATACAATACTGAAAAGGCAGGAAACTATTTGTTGATTCTATCTGTTACAACACTTACTTGACACATGGTCCAAGCTTCCACTACATTACAAAAGACCGATACACATGACTATAATAATCATGACATTATATCTTTATGATCGTAATAATGCTATCTGGGCATACAGATTTGAGCTTTGGGTCTATACTAAACCTTCAAATTCCTCCCTTATCCAATCCTTACAATCTAAAATCCTTCGTTAAATTCTCAATGCTCCTACTTTGTCACTAATAAAATCATTCATAAATGCATTAATATTACATATGTAGGCAATCAAGCCCGAACCAAGTATTAATCCTCTTTTATTTCTGACATTCCTCCAGGGTACCTAAAAAGAAGGGACATGAGATGAGACCTTCTAATTTAGAAATTTTATTGGAGTGCAACCACTGGGTAGTTTCTCTATAAGTCTTTATCATGCCATTGTAATAAAACTAACATAACGTTTACCAGATGTATTTTTATGTTATACAGTTGTAAATTTCGTGGGGGAATAACAAAACAATTTTCAGGCATAAAATGATGAAGTTCCATCTGTTATATTTCCACAGAATATTTATTGATAAATATTTTCTTTCTTAGATGTTTTAAATATTCTACCAAATTATTAGAACAAATATTGAAAGGTTTTGAAATAAATAAGAAGAATCTACTCTGAGCCACCCAGAAACATACGAGTCAAGTGGAGGGTTCTATAATACCCCTAAACTAATATAACAATATTAATCTGTAATTTAAAAATCATCAATTCATATATATATATTTTTTTAGATAACAAGGCGTTGTCCAGGAATCCCACTTCTGAAGCTGAAAAGAGGTTTCAGACAAGGGGTATTTGGAAATAATAATTATAAGGTTAAAGTAAGTACTTATCATAAACGAAGGCAGCCATTTTTTCTATCTATTGGCATAGTATGTTGGGTTAAAATGATGTTATAAGTATAAATGATAAAATGGGCTCACTTGGATCTGTGAATGTGTACGATATATTTCAGTGATGCCACTGGTCTCATCAGGTTGCCTCTATGCCATTCTAATATTCATTTCCTGTACTTAAATTTTCGTATTTTCTGATTATCCAGTCACAATAAAAAAAGTTGAAATTAAATTATCATTTCTAAATTGAGATATTTCTTAGAAATATGATTCATAATGAGAGTATGTCTCAATAATATTCATACCGTTTGTAATAATTAAATATATACAATGTGAATATTAGTAAAGCTAATTTTAAAAAAAAAATTAAGTAATTTTGAAAGGTAAATGTTTGAACAGAAAATTGCTGAAAATGAAGTAGCCTAGAAAATTTCATATACACTTGTTTAGTAGTGTTAATTTAATATCTAAATATCAAAGTTCGTATAAGAAGTTCAATTTATAATGAGAAAATGTCTTTCCATAATATTAAAATTAGTAGTTTTAAGATATTTAGTTTAATATACTACTTGGATATTAAAGTTGAGCAACTATGATAATAGCTAAAATTGTCATGATACAATATTGATTTATTCATGAATAAGGGTCGTACTTATGTCAATTTTAGCTATTAGTTTCAGCTAATTTTTGCCTATCTCTGTTGGATATATAATTATACTAATAAATTTTCAGAGATTTGGTATTTTATTAGTATATTAGAAATATGTATTCTCAATATTCAAATTTTTTTTTGGTTGTCCATATTTTTCTTTAATTTTTTTTTCCAAGAAAATACCCTTTTTATACATATTTATTTTCTTAATGGCTTTAAAACAAAGGACCCAACTTACTTGAGTAATGATGTTCGTGTTGAAATCGTAAAAACCAGATTTGAACCACCAACATACCTCTGTCAGAGTTTTGAAACCTCTCACTTTTTCTTCTTTTTTTTTTAATAACTTTTATTAAACTTTCAGGAAAAATTTAAGAATCAGAATTGAGATTTATCACTTCTCCCTGAAACATAAATATATATAATATGTATTACTAGTAGGTTTCATACATTAGTATGTTTCCATAAACATACTAATGGCTATTAACTATTTTTCCTAATTTAAGATTTCAAAAAATCTGAAGTTTTCTCTACTCAACTTTATCACACATATAGTTATCACACGTTACACTTGAAATATAAATATTTAGCCGTGTTTCTACTAATTGCAGTTGCATATGGTTTCCACGACATATTTTAAGTTTAAAATTAGTGTTAGGTTTTGTTAAGTTTAATGAGCTATGGCCAATAGTGCAATAGAGGAGATGAGACCAACCACTTTATGAGACTGTACACCACTTTGCCCCTTTCTTAGTGAGTCCACTTAATGAGACTGTTCACCATTTTGTCCTTTACATTGTTAGCCCACTTCACTATTTATTTACCTTGGTGCTTGATTACCATAAGTTTTGTTTTCCTTTTTGCAGGTATGGAGACAACCCAATGTTCCCTACTTTCCTGCTGCGTGAGTTAAAATATTTAAATTTTAATCATAAAATCTGTGTAATCTTAGTGTTAAAATTTTAACTATCTTTAATTATTAATCTTGGCTGTTAATGCTTTGTGAATCCTAAACTCAGTGTGAGAAGCCAATGTGAGTTGCTTTGTATAATTGGCTTCTATCCATTTCTGTTCTGATACTTTGTATTTTGTGTCATTGAATCAGAGGTACAGGTAGATATTATACTCATTTAAACTGCTGGGATTCAAGGATTAATGACATGTGAACTTGTGTTGGAGTTATGTGTTATATAGTAGTATTAGGTAGAAACTAAGGTTGCTAATTTTGGAAATCTCATGAATAGTAATCTGTTTTTAACAGTTGTTCTGTATAGGCAGTCCACGTACATCATTTTTTGCTCCTTGAAAAGTGAACTAAGCCAAATCCTGTGGAACGAAAATAAGTATTCATATAGTCTACACTATTGAGAAAGGACTTTAATTTCATGTAATTTAATGTAATAATGTAATTTAGTTTTTTTCTAACTTAGGTTCTTTGTGAACCTAATTTTTTTCCTATTTCAGTTTTTAAGAGATTCTTGATCATTTAATTTTATGATCTTATTTTTCATTTCCATTATAATTGCATGCTGAGAAACATTTCCAGGCAGAACATTGTTATTACTAATGAGTGTTCAGTTTTAAAATACTTGATATATTACATCTTTACATGGATTGGTAGTGGCTGAATAAATAACATAACAAAATATGTGATTAGTTGTATTATTTTTATTGAAAATACAAGAAATCTTTACCCTGAATGTGATTGTTTTTGGAAAAGTCTGTTTCAGCCTTTGTAACATTTTTATTTTTAACTCTTCTTTCTTTAATTTTATTCTTTGCTATATTTTTCAATTAAATTGAATTTTTAATGTGACCAAAATCATCCAAGTGACATGACCTTGACTTAAAATGGTGGTGCCTGGTTGAAATTGGTTTCTGAAATAACTTTAAAATAACTTATTATGAGGACTGCCTGTATATCAAGTTTTTTTGCAAAGGGTAGTTGTAGCCGAGCATGTTGATGAAATTACTTATTTTGTGACAGACATACGGAATTAAACTCGACTTTCTAATTGTGGCCCAACTTAAATGCCCTTGTTGGGGCTCAAAATGAACTTTCCAAAACTGCCAGCCAGTATTGAATAAAAAAATTACTAATAAATATTATATTTAAAGGCGAAATGAGTGAACAAAGAAAACTCCAAATAGCAGCATAATATCATAAATAAAACGGATATATTTCCTCAATAAACAAAAACAAATAAAAGACCATCACTCCTTCATTAAAAGGAAAAAATAAAATAAATATTTCTTAAAATCCACTATTTACAAAAAAAAATAATAATAAAAGATTAAACAATAATGAAAAAGTATCAAATAATAAATATATAAAGTTGAATTTTAAAAATTCAAATTAATTATTAATATTTTTTAAAAAAAGTTATTTGTGGTACAGACTCAAATTCGGGATCTCTATGTCACCTGACACAGGTCTCTGAGTGGTCTCGTTTTCCAGATGTGGAGTAGTATGGTTTGTGTACTGTCAGTATGTCCCCAATGTGGGCTTAGCAGTAATGCAGCAACCATATCAAACAATATTGTGATGAGTTTATGGCTGACTGTAGGGACTTAGTTCACATTTCTAGTATTAAGCCATAATACACGTAATGTATATTGGTCTAATTCCTCCTGTCACAACAATCTAGCAAATATAACAAATAAACAATACCTATATTATCTGTTCACATACATAAATATATATATATATGAGTATATTGTAATTTCCTCTGTTTGTTTAAATAGTATATTTTTATGTATAAAGGGTTTTTAATATGAAAGGAATATGGTCCGGGTGCGGTCAAGAAAAACTCAAATAGTAGAAATATACTAATTTAATGAGCCAACGTTTCGCCCCACGTTGCAGGGCTTCTTCAGGGCTAAAAAAGATACAAACACATAGTTACAAAAGGAAAACAAAAACC
>NW_027106953.1:552148-567848 GCF_000696795.3 Halyomorpha halys
CATCTTCACACACGGTCAATCAATAATCTTCCGGTTTTTAATATGTTTGTATTTTATTTATCATTTCAATATTGTTCAATTGCCTTGTTAAACCAAAAAGAAAGCTAACCAATTTTGACAATTAACTAAAAAGCTAACCAAAATCATTATTCAAAACAAAGAAGATGGTGGGGGGTGTCTTGCCAAAGTTCATTGAATCACGGCTATGTTGAGCAGCAGATTCAAATATTTTAAAATCCTCATTTCAACTTCTCATCATAATTGAATTTACAGTATATTTAAGAAAAAATGTAAGTTAAGAATAAGTATTAAAGAAAATTATTCATAAAGGAAATCATAAGAAAAAAACTCAAAACCATAGTGCTACAATCAATGTTGAGAACTAACACCTAGAGAAGGGGAAGGAAGAAAACTTGATTTTTAGAGGGGACTCGTTGCTTAGGCACGGGTTGGGTTGTTGATGTTTGCTGGGTGGATGATGTTTGATAATTCATGGGTTGAATGATGCTTCCTGGATGAGGAGGTCCTTATCATCTTTTGTCTAGCGCAAGGGAGGCTTGAAAAAGAAGACATCAAAGAGTCTACCTAGAAGAAAAAGGGACACTTTGTTTTGGATTGCCAGTGAATGAGATGAATATAAAACTGTTAGAGGACCAATGCTTTGTTTCATTAGTGCTTGTTTACTGACAGATTACCAACAGTCAGTGTTAGTTTGTTGAGAAAATCATCAAAAGAAGATTCTATCAATTGTTTAGTTTTGTTCTATCTAAAATTAAATACATTTGTATAAGAGATATTAATTTAATTAAATGTTGTTAGTAGTAAAGTGCCTGTTCTGATTGCCTAGAAACCCACCCTGAGATTAAAAGTCTTATAATATTATATTTATTTAATATTTAATCTTTTTATTTGACCTTGTCATCTTCGTAACTATACTTGAGAATTGAGAATAAGTAGAAAATATATAAAATTCCTTTTATTTACTTTAAAATAATTTTGTTTATTCCAATATATAATATTAATTATTTGTATATATAAATGTACATTTAAAAAAAAAATATGCGTGAACTTAATTACTCTTTGTCTTCTCATACAGTGGCTACAACACCTGTATTTTTAGAACAGTTAAAAATAATTGTATAAGATGGTCATCATTCATTACAGAATTCTTAATTAATTAATTTATTTTATTTTTTTTTTTTACAGAAGAAATTATGGTGGTAACACTTACCCCTTAACAAGAAATTACTTGCAACAGTTTGATAAGCAGAACCACGTCCCTATTGCTAAAAGAGGCCCTGGTTCAGTTGGTAGCAGAGGGTCTTTATGTTCTCGCTGCTCTAAAACATCTTCAGTTAGGTCTCATACATCTTATCGCTCAGTGCCTTCAAATCGATCTGGCAGATCATTTCGATCAAATTCTTCTAATTCACGAAAGTCTATGGTTCCAAATACTTACAGATTGTAAGCTCTTATTTTTTATTTGCATTATAATAATTGTTTTTATTATGTTTTTGTAATTAGTAGTAGTTGTATTTACATGTTTTTATACTAGTTTAAAAAATACTTATTTTAGATTAACTGTTACTATCTGCTCCATTAACCTTAAAGTGCTGAAAGCATATTTTAATAGCCTATGGTTGGAGACTATCAGCTGTTTAGATCAATATCTCAAAATTAGTTTATATTAACTATTAAAATGAGGCAAAAAAGTTGAAATAAGTAAGAAACTTGTATACCAAGCTTCATCCTAACCATCTGAGCTATAACAAAGCTTTCTCGCATAAGGCTTAAAGGGGAAATTTTGGATTATTTATCCCTGCTATAAATTTAGTTAGTTAGTGAGAAGTCTAACAAGTTTAATCAAAATCATCTAAAATATTTAGAATCAATTATGAACATTAAGGACATATATCAGAAATTGTTTCCTTTTTTTTTTTTTTTTATTATCAATAAATAGCTAAAAAAAAACTATCAGAAGATTTGAAAAAACCTTGTTTAAATTGGGTACAAACACTCAAGCGTGCTTGCATGTTTGTGACAACTATCTTTTAAAGAAACACAGACTTTTAAGTAGAACTTAACCTATTTCTAGTGTTCTAAAATAAACAAACTTTTTTGGAAGCTCCAGAGTGTTTCTCCTAAAGATAGCTTACAAATACTCAAACAACGACATATAACTAACCAGTTAAATGATTTACCATTTTATGTATCATCAGGACTAAATATCACATAATGCCTCTAGAGCAGTGTTACCTAACTTTTTTTTGGAGGAATGGAACCTTTCATTATCATTTGATATAAATAAAGTGATCCCTCTTTCCAGCAAAAGCTAGAAAGGCTTGGATAGCAACACAACACTTTTGAAGAAAATCTGAGGTGGTAAGGTTCAAAACTGTTGAGTTGACTTGGAACCCCTGCAAGAGGCTCGCGGTCCCCGATTGTTGATTGCTCTAGAGGTTGCACATCCATCTCAATTCAATAGATTATCCTAACTGAGATAGTCCAGCTAAAGCTTATGCTCAAAAATCATCCTTTTCGATTTTAATGAGACATTCCTGTTTTCCTAGTTGAGCTTACGATAAATGATTTACTCTAAAATATGTTAATATTAATTATACTCTGTTTGCTAAAAGAATACTGCTGAAATACTCCTCCCCCCATCCACTATCAGCTGACTACTGTCTGTTTCATTTAATTCTTCATTGCTATTCAGTTATTCTCATCTCTCGACTTAGTGATTGTCTAGGTAAGAGATAGGCGAATGTTGTATTGTCATCCCCTTAATATTCAGAGTATTCTCTTAAGGAATTGGAGTATAGTCAATTATACTTATAATTTATCATATTACTTCCTACTTCTTTTCTTTACATAATTTGTGTTAAGTGCAATCTCGGTAATCTGAACTGGCATAAGAAGAAAAAAAAGAAGAAGTTTTTTTAAGAAAATTCATTAGGTAATAATATTTTTGTTTTCCAATAGGAGTGCACATGTATAAAAGACATTTTAACTTCCCTATTTATAGGCAAGTTATTGATCAGTAATGAATGTGGAAATAAAATCTATAGGTGTTACTGATCAGTAATCACCGTGGAAATTTTTACAGTTTCAATATCAGGTAATCTAATTCCTATGGAAGTATTCATATTATATTTTGTTTTAATTAGAAATACATTATATCAATTGTCTAAATAATTTAATTCTGTAAAATTAATGTAATTGTTTATTTATATATTCACTTATAAATGAACAATCTTAAAGTTTTAAAAAATTAAATCATCACATAAAATTACTGGGGGTATTAAAGAAAACAATGTTATTGAAAATTTTTAATCTTTTAAAACTTTTAAGTGTCAAATTTCCAATAAAATATGTAAATAAATAAATAGAAATAGTTCTATATATTCATATTGTTGAATTTACACCATTTTTTCTAATTTTTTCTGTTATCAAAATACTACCACCCCGTAGTAAATTAGTTCGGATTACCAAGATTATTTATTTTTATTTTTTATTTTAAATGTGTGTCTTTGTTAGAGCAGGAAATATAGAGCCTTCTATAATCGACAGTACTTAAAAACAAAGATCATTTTATTATTTGATAATCCCATTTACTCTTTCAGTAACTACTATTTAAATAGAAGAATTCAACAGCATATACAATACATGCAGGAGAACAAAGCTCTTCGCCTCCACAATTCAGCTAGAGAAACTCTGATCGACGAACCTGCCAAATGTAATCCTATGCCGAGACAAACTTGGTGCTCATTGCATCACAGATTTAAGAAATTTATTTTAAATCCAGTAGATTAGTAGTGATTAAAGTAAATGAAATATACTGGAAGTATAAATTATATTTACCAAGTAACATTTTATATTCATACAAATTAAAAACCAAAAATATATTTAATAGTTTTGGTTTTTCATTAAATCATGTTGTTTTTTTTCTATTCTTTTAATTGAAAATACAATGGAATCTTTTTCCTTAGTTCAATTATTATTACTATTATTATTATTAGTAATTGCAGAAATTTGCTGTTACTGCTACGAGTTTATACTTTTATTTCATATTTTATTGATTTTTTTTTTTTTTTTTGTTCTATTTACCACCATTTTTACAGAGCTCAAGTGCTCTTTTGTTTCTACCGTCCCAATTTTTATATATTAAATACAATAATATATGTGATTTAAACTTCACTGTATATTGGATTTAATTTTTTTATTTGTAATAATAAATCCATTTGTTTTTATTTATTGTAATTGAAAAGTACAGGGAAAACCAATCTTGAGTTGTTTTTTTCTTGAACTATCAATACCATCATTTGGGATTTTATGAAAACTATCTATTTGACTATTCATTCATTTGATAAAATTAACATATTTTAGTTTTATAAAGAAACTGATACCCAATACTGTTAGGAAGATAAGATATACTATTTTATCGAGAGAAAAAAACACCTCAAGTGTAAAATTTTACTCCAATTGTTTTTTTAGGTGCTCTTCAATTATAATTAATTATTTTAATGTAGTATACCTAAGTTTTTAATAATGTTAAATGAAGTTTAATTAACATTGACAAAATGAATATACGTAACTTTTGTATCAAAATATCAGGAAATAACTTCATCTATAATATTGAATATCGTTTGTTTTTATCTTTTATGTACTGAATTGATGTATATTATGTATTGAATATTATGATTTTGTGGAACTGATCAGGAATTAAGAATCAATTTTTGTCCCTTTAAAGTATCATTTTTTTTCTTTAAATAAATTGAATTTTTTTTTTTTAATTGTGTAGTTAGTGTATTGCATTCAGCATCCTCAAATCCTGCTAGTCTTTTTCCTTCAAGAAATTTTATATAATCTTAGCACATTATTTATTTCTCACTGATTTATGTGATATATTTAATTAGTATTTATTCTACTAGCACTATAAAGCTTCGAGTTTCTTCTTATTTATTTAAGGAGGGTGTATTCTGTAAATGTAAAAGGGTCAAATAATACTATGTTTATATATAATCTTAATATATGAAAACCTCTAGACAGACCGGGGAGAGAAGAGATATTGTGGATGTGGGGGAAAACATGTTTCACAGCTGTAGTACTTTCAAGTACCTGGGAGGAGTTGTGATGGAGAACAATAATTTAGAAGTAGAAATTGAGGGCAGAATGGTAGCAGGAACCAGATGTTTCTAGGGCCTGCAAAAATTTTTCCGATACAAAAGTCTTTCCAGGAAAGCAAAGCTTTTGTTGTACAAAACAATAATTAGGCCAGTGGTAATGTATGGCAGTGAAACATGGACTCTAACCAAGGAAAATAAAAGAGCTCTGCTAGTTTGGGAGAGTCCTGAGAAAGATCTTTGGAGCCGTTAAAGAGAAACACAGGTGGAGAATCAGAAGCAATGACAAAATAAAGGATTTGTATGGAGAGCCTGATATCCTCCGTGCTATTAAGAAGAGCAGGCTAAGATGGTTTGGACATGTGGAAAGGATGGAGCCCTGCACGCTACCTAAATGGTGCACCAGGAGGAAAAGGGGCAGACCTAGGCGTCGGTGGCTGGATGGAGGATTTGAGAGGGATGGGAATTGAAAATTGGAGTAGTCTCGCTGGAGACCGTGATGCATGGGAAAGAATTGTGGCAGACGCCCAGGTCCTACAAGGACTGTAGCGCCCAACAGCGAGTGAGTTATACATAATTTTATCACTTATTGGAGACTGGTTATATTGTTAAAATAAAATAAATTGTATCCATTTAAGTCTCAAACACTCTTAATTAATATTTTAAATGTCTTATGTTTCGGCTATCGTGGCAATCCTCAAGGACAATCTTAAATATAAGTTTACAGATCACATCCAATTTTAAAACTTTACTTTCATTTGCTCCTCACATCCAACTCTTACAATTTTTTGCAGGCTATCCTTCCTAGGACTAATAAGTTTAGTCAAATTAACCTATTTTGTCACTTTTTTATTTAATTTCAAAACTTTTAATTACAAATTATCTTTCACTATTACCAATGAACAACGTTGGTGGGTAGCTGGGTGTTGAAAGGAATCAACCAGTATCAAAGCATGGTCGAAACAATTATCCTGGACTTGCTGGGAATCCTACATCATTATATATATTAGAACTTTAGGGGGGTATTGTCGAGTCGAAGAGGTAAAAAGATAAAAGAAATGTGTTCAACTAGTTAAGAACTGATGCTCTCTCACCCCTTTTTCTATTGTCTGACTGAAAGTATGATTTATAGCTGAACAGCCACTGTATTTTTGTTTCTGAGTTCCTCCTATAGTAAAATTGTTTCCTTGTAAACAAAATAAAAGTAATTGTTAGTTGTTACATTATTGTTTAAGCAAGCACCCCCTCACTTCTGAACAGAAATTCATGATGCCATCTAGTGTGACAAAGATAAGCGGTATGAGGCCTAGGCATCAATCTTGATCCCCTAAAACAAAGGGGTCAGAACCAGCAGAGTAGCCATCTTGACCTGTACAGGGGAAGAAAGAGAAATAACATTTCAAGAAAGTCTTCTGATAATAGTAATGAGGGAGTAAAATTTCACACCCAGGAGAGAGAGGTGGCAGAGGGATGAGGAGAAAGAAACAAGAGAGAACCCTTCTTCCATTAACAATCACACCAGAGCCAACCTTCAAGCTCCAAGAATATCTCAACCAAGTAAAGTGTCATACTTTCATCAATCACTGTAATGAAGTAAAATTTATAACTAACATATACTGTAACCACTTTTGTTCATACCATATAACAGATTGTTTCCGAAAGCTTAAAAGAGAATAGAGGTTATTTCATTTGAAAAGCATGATATTAATTTATTATAAATACAGTCCACTCCTTCATAACCAGCAAATTACAAGTAATTCTTTATTTAAACCAGCTTATCAGCATAATAATTAATTTGGGTAATATCCCCCAACTGTTATTCCGGGGAATATCTGAGTTAAACAATTATGTAAATATAGTTTCATGATTTATCCATGAATTTGGGTTTGCTGAACCACTGTGATGGTCC
Organism: Halyomorpha halys; assembly: GCF_000696795.3. NCBI lineage: Eukaryota > Metazoa > Arthropoda > Insecta > Hemiptera > Pentatomidae > Halyomorpha > Halyomorpha halys. The sequence continues at coordinate 559,181 of NW_027106953.1, forward strand.
CATTCTGTGTTCTCATCTTTCTTCTCTTTCATCTGCTAGGATCTTCGTCTATGGAAGATTCTCTAGTATATATTCTTGTGAAATGAAGTGATCCCTGCTTGAGCTAAACTGTTAATGTGGATTAGAGAATGAGCTCAGTTCTGAATTATGTTTTCTGATTGAATTATCAAAACTTACCAAAATTGGCACAGTAGTGAAGGTAAGCAAGTAATTTTAAAAACAGAAAGTCCAAAAATTCAGAGGTTTCAACCATGGTGATTTATTTTCTTTCCCTGCATAATGATGGAATTTTCAATGGTAAAAAAGTATGTCCTTATCATTATCCAGAGTTTTTTCATGTTTGATATTTTTTTTTTTTTTTAATTCTAGTTTCAGAATATTATAAATGCGGTTTGTGTAGAAATTTTAATTTTTATTCTTTTTTTTTTTTTTGTTAAAGTCTAGTCCTAGGTTGAGAAAAGAGAAATTTGAGAATAGTCATTATGTCAATTTTAGATGGTTGCCACTTAATTGACAAATGGTCTAAACTTTCAATACAGTACAAAAGACTTAGGTTTTGGATTGTACCGTTGATGCGTTCCATATTATATAAGCAAAAGTCGTTCCCAATGTAGCGATGCCGCTACCGACTGGTCTATGCCGTAAGTACTATAGCCGCCTAAACCATTCTGGTCCGTTATCACGCCTACCTACCATCTAACACGGGAACTACTACTGGCGACTAAAACTATGTATAATTACTAGTCAAAATTCATGAGTCTGCCAAGTATAGGTAGGGGGAATAAAAATGGCGGCTATTTCAAAGCGATTAAAAAAACTAATTTTTCATTCGGAGCTCTATATCTCAAAAAGTAAGAACAACACAAGAAACTCTAAGGGAACGTCATTTAAAGAAGAGCAAATTTGCTAAAATATGAGCCCTAATAGAGTTATTTACGTTAGATAGTTTTCGAGATATAGCTTTATAAAAAGCAACATTTCATAAAAATGTTGTATGGGACGTACTAAAAGATCAGTAGTTAAAGAATTTATTATGAAAAATCATATATCTCAAAAACCATTTGACAGACAGATGTCTATTAGCACTCAAATTAAACGACCTATGGTTTCTGAAATAATGTTTTTCATAAATCAAACTTAGTGTCTGAATAACTATAAATCAATTTATTTTAGCAAATATCATGAAAACTACTATTCCTACGATGGTAAAGGTCATAAACTTATTTATAGTCCATTATACTAGCTTTAATTTGAGTGCTAATAGACATCTGTACGTCTCATAGTTCCTGAGATATAGATTTCTCAAAATAAATTAGCTAACTACTAATCTTTCAGAAGATTTTTAAGAAATTTTGCTTTTTAAAAAGTTATATCTCGAGAACTATTGGCCGTAAATAGCTCTTTTAGGGATAGTATTTCAGCAAATTTACTCTTTAAATAATGTTCTCTTAGATTTTCTAGTGTTGTTGGCAGTTTTTAAGTTATAGAGCTCCGAATGAAAAATTAATGTTTTTTTAAGGTTTTGAAACAGCCGCCATTTTTTATTCCCTCTACCTATACTTGGCAGACTCATCAATTTTGACTAGTAATTATACACAGTGTTCATTAAAGTAATCAAAAATTGGGGTGAGATAACTGCCTTTTTTTCTTCCCGGCTCTTGTACTATTACATATCCCTTCGTATCTACAGGAATAGTACCCGGTAGAACGAAGTTACCTCCCTGCAAGATCCGGCTGCTGGCTATCCTCCGGGCTGGCACCTGTAAGTCTCATTCTATCTATTCACCTCCTAATCAACTACCTTACCTGACTGAGCACGTATTGTATATTATCTTCTGGGCAAGAGTACTTAACATTATCAAATGGAGTCAGATCACTTAACATAACCACCTCAACACCAGAAAAGACACTATAACATTTAGTAAATTCAGATCACGATTTTTACCGAGATGAATTGTTTAATAAAAATCAAGTGCAATGATTGCATTGAAAGTAGTTATCGATCAGTTGAATCTTAAACATTAAATACATTTTTCAAAGTCTAAAACTCGATATCTCTGATTGAAAATTCGTATATTAATTTTTTAAATAATACAGATATGATTTATTTGACTGTACTTTTGTTGTTTTTACAGATAATAAATGAATGTATTTATCAAATTAATTATAGCTCATATCTAACATATGTATAATTTTTAATTTATACTATAATTTTATTAACACTTTCTTAAAAGTTCCATTATGCTTTTTATCGTAAACAACCTATTCAAGAACCTACTTCCCAATTTACTCTCTCAGAAAGTAAGCATTGCTATTCATTTTAAAAATTATTTAGACATAAAGACGAAACGAGTTAACATATGTGAAAATGGTTGGTGGCGCGGTCAATGAAGAACAAAAACGTATTTATTAGCGCCAACGTTTCGGCCAAAATTTCAGGGCTAAGAACAAAAAAAAAAACATAACCATAACGATCACAAAGAATAATTAAAAAGTCACAAACAATGAAGATACAATAATAGTGTTAAAAGAAAACGTATAGTCTATCTATTATCAGAAGATAAGGCTATATGAGATTAAGCTATATTCAGATTAAGAAAGAAGAAATAACCAGAAAATAATATCCATATGAAAATCTAGTAAGTAAATATATGTATAATACAAAAAATTAAAATTAATGTTTTAAAAAAAGTGAGAAAGAGAACGATTTTTAAAATAATCATTATATAAGATAACAGAATTAAAGAAACAAAATATAAAGTTATATAAGCCAAAAGAATTAATAAAATATGAATATAAATAAGAAAATCAAGTTAAAATCAATACAATATACGAGTAGTTAGTCTAGTTAGTATGTTATTTTACTTACATAGTTAATTAATTACACATATGTTCTGATTCTCTCGTTTTTCATAACTTTAATTTTAAATATTTTTTGTATTATACATATATTTACTATTAGATTTTCATATGTATATTATTTTCTCTTTCTTATTTAAAATTACTTATTCTCATTTAGCCTTTATCTTCTGATAATACTTAGACTATACATTTTCTTTTCATTCTATTTATCGATATCGTGTGTTCTTTTCTAATTCCTTTTATTCATTATGAAAGGTTATCTCAGTTTTTGCTCTTAGCCCTGGCGAAGACCTGAAATTCTGACTGAAACGTTGGAAAAAATATATAAGTTTTTATTTATTTGCGTTCTTCACTGACCCCCTCCCTCCCCCCATCCATCTCCTCATATACTCTTCCAAATTTTTATAATATTATTGTAAACTGTTAAAAATTTTGTCGTTAGCAACTATTTATGAAGCATAATCATCATATCCATTTAGTATAGTGGCGTTAATACCTAGGTCACAATTGAACTAGTTGATTTTTCTGAGTGTTGATACATCAATATCATATTCTTTAGTCTCTACAACATATGGCAGTGTGAAGCAATCTTCATCTGTACCAGCTCCCGTCTCCTACTCCACTAAAGACCTTACTCCTGGAATGGCTCTCATACTTCGTCCATGTTATTCGGTATCTTCTAGATCTTCCATTCGCCTCTGGAGTCCTGAATTTTCTTTCTTTAAGTACCCAAACCATGCTTATCAACTGAGCACCCTGAATGATGTGGCCTCGACTGATTTTCTACGCCTCTCTGTCTTAAAGTTTGATGTGTAGTTTTGAAGGCAAATTATATCCCCAGAGGAGTTACAGTCCAGTTATCGAAGGGGTCTCAGACAAAAATCTTCTTTTTAAGCTAAAGTCTACTCTTAGTAGATTCTTTAGTGCTCCAAAATAAAATGAAACTTGGTGTTACATCTTGAGAAAACGATGATTCATAATCGGGTTTAGGATTACCTTTTAATTGAATATAAACCTCTTACTCTACAAAATAAAATCTGGATTGATTACAAAGCAATAAATTAATTCAAATTAAACAGTTGTTACGGCGGGTATGGGTTCGAATGGAACCTTTACTAGCCCAACCGTGAAAAGGAAAGAATAGTCGAATTTTGTTATTTTAAATAAGTAAACATAATAAAAAGGAACACAAAATATACAACTAGAAAAAAAAAAAGAAAGCTTAACACTATTATAAAATTAAATTAATTGAACAAAAGAGAAAAAAAGTCTTATTTCACCGGTGGGGCCCCGGTTGTGGTTGTTCTGAGAGGATATTCTCGTGGAAATAGATCGACAAAAGGACGTACGTCCGCCCGCCTTGTCCTCTTGGAGGATGGATGAGTCGAAGAAGTCCGCCCGCCGTGGCTAAGATGATTTAGCTGGCGAAGATGGCCAGAATGCTGGCAACTACGAGTGCGTAGTGAGGAGAAAATATAAAAGAAGATATGTGTATGCAGTGAGACGTTAAGAAGTTGTCTGTCTATTTTTTAGTTTAAAAAACAATAGCGAGAAGTTGTTTTTGTTTTTGACGTTATAAAAATCATATGTTCCAACTATCGATTTGTGGACCATATGTTGGCCGCAACAACAGTAAATAACAAATTTGTACAAACTATACATACCTCGGAAATAAAATTGGTTTTCTTAGTGTTTACAATGAAATTAAAAGGTAACACTAAGTGAATTTTAATTTTAGAATTGTTTCTTTAATCATTAGGTATATATAATCTGTAATCATATGTTTTATGTAGTCTAACCAAATGTTTTATACCATGGTGATTGGAAGGATCTGAAAGTTTTCTCCAAGAAAAAGAAGCATCTCTACATTAGGTTCAGGTGTGGTAATTAGGAACGAAATATGTATTTTTCTCCTTCTCATTACCATAGCGACGATGAAAGGTGTAATATCACCTTTTTTTGTGCATGAACTTGTTAATACACACCTCATTCAACAATCCTACTAGTCAAAAGTAAAACTTGGCTTTCTATATACTCAAAATTTTCCCGTTCTCAATTATCCCACAAATTCCTAAGACCCCAAAAAGTGTAGGGAGGTAATTGGGAACGGCTACTTTCGCATCTGGATCCATTAAATGAATAGAGTATCGTCTCTTACAGAATGATCACCATAGTCCGAATTCAAGAACTCATTGACAACAAAATGATCCCTCGCTTGTTTCCAAGCCTTTAGGAGTTGTTCAGGGTTTTTAGTGAGCTCTACTTTATCGCAACGGTAACCCATTGTCCCCCTTGCTATCAAGCATTCTAGAAGAATGTTTTTAACTTCATTTGATAAATCAGTAGGTCGTCCTGCCTCCAACTTACTGATATAAGTTTTTCTCTCGTTGATGCGGTTGAAGAGTACTTTTTAGGGATCCCATAGGCCAGAGACCTTGTCGCTTAAGGTACGTCATGTTACCATTGAGAATATTGTGGATGGCATAGGTTACGTCATCAATTGTGTATGAAGTTGGAGCTCAGTTCCTAACGTACGGTCGTGGTTTCTTGTTGATCACTGCAACAGTCAATTAATCAGAAGACTTCATTATTTTGGCGAAAACAGTTTTTTATTGTTGACATGAGGAAAAAAAAGTTTGAAATTCTGTCCCCAATAACCCCTGAGATAAAAATCTCAGGAGTAATTGGGAATGGTCATACCCAGATCGTTAAAGGATATTTACACCCACAATCAGCATAAATACTTGAAATTTACTCAACTATCAACAATTATTGACTAAGAATGACTCTCACCTCCGAATCGTGCAGTCACCAGCTTTTATCAGCAGACACTTCACTTTGATTTTCAGGAATAATTCACTGATCGTATCACAGAACTGCCAGCTGAAAACCAGAAAAGGCAACAACACGTTCTATCACTTCATAGTTATACTGACTTTCAATTGCCATCTCATTTTGGTTTCCCAAAATTCCACGTGAGCACTTATGATGCTTGTTCCCAATTACCCCACCTGACCCTATATTGTCATGTTATTTTTTCATATAAATTAATATCATATTTTATGTTGATATATTTTTTGTAATAATATTATATTTTTTTCTTGAAACTGGTCGCAAATAATTATTAAGTTTTTTTTACAGGATATATTGCATTTGTGGCAAGATTTAAATACAAATTCTGGCATAAGGCCAATATCGATCGAATGAATTAAATCGATATTGAATCAATTGAATTGAATAGATATAAATCGTTTGAATTTAACGTTTGTTTTTTTAACGACCCCCTTTCTGCTCATTTCTGACATACGGAAGGGGGAGGGGAGGATTATCTAGAGGTGATCAACCTATTCTAACCATGGTAGGAGGGCATATTCTTCATTTCGTGGGACCGCCACGGAAATGAAAAAAGTCCACCACTCTAGCCGGATTCGAGCCGACGCCGCCCGCAGTTTCCAGGTAGCTAAGGCCTGCGCCTCCACTACCGAGCTGCGGATGGCCCTGAGTTTGAATTAAACCAAAGTGAATATATTGAATCTAATCTAACGTACCTTTGAAGCTCCATAAGCCCGTTTTTTTTAGCTTCACTTGGCCTAATAACTTATCCACTACATTAGATTCCTTTCTTAAGAAAAGTTCTATATTTTTCCAGAACCAGGTTCAATACGTTTTGAAGCGTCGCTTGAATGTGCATGAATACGTAAGCTATAAACTTCTGCAAGAGGCCGGGCTACCAGTTCCTAAGCATGGGATAGCTGATAAAAAAGACCAAATAAAAAAACTGGCCCAAGATTTAGGTACTAACGAAATTGTATTAAAGGCACAAGTCCTGACTGGAGGAAGAGGGAAAGGAACCTTTAAGAATGGAATGAAAGGCGGTGTGAAGATCGTCAATTCGTGCGTATTTAGATTATTAAAATTTCAATTTCAGAACTTTACTTTATTGAAGCTTTTATATTAATGTAATTAAGTAAATTTAACTACGTGAATTAACTTTCAGATTTATTTTAAGTTTAGTTTTCCAATCTTTTAATTTTTTATTATTTTCAGTAATCAGTCAATTTATAAGGTTTTGATCTTAAAATGTTAAAATAAAAATATTACAAAGACGAAAAACTTGTTCTGATTGAAATACGTGATTAAAATTCAATGACCCGGTTGCTTTCTCAGAACCAGAGCTGACATATTTATGTCACGAACATCGAAAATTTCGTTTCCTTTGGCAGGGAAATATCAAATTTAATCGGACAGACGAATTTCCGTTGTTTCTAAAGAGTAAAAGATATCAAAATAAATACTACCACGAAGGAACATTACAAAACTTTAATAAATTATTTTAATTCAAAACACTACAACTTTCATTGCTACCAACTACGCGATGAAAACGCGTACAGAATGGTCTTAAGTGATCTACATTCAAATACCCCCACAAGCGAAATAAAAAGTGGCTTAGAGGAAACAGGACATAACGTCGGGAATATTTCTTGCGTACTACACCCAACTGAAAAATTTCCACTACCACTGTTCTTCATAGACCTAAAGCCTGCACGGAACAATAGCGACCACACAGACTTGTATACTCAACGGTACGCTTAGAGTAGCCCAAACATAAATCAAATATACTGCATTGCACTAACTGCCAAAACCTAGGACACACCAAGAGCTACTGCCATCACCAAGCCATGTGCGTTAAATGTACCTGCCTCCATGCGTCAAACACCTGCTTAAAATCACGGGATGAACCAGCCAAATGTGCACTGTGCACGAAAGACCATCCGGCGAACTACAGAAGGTGTGAGGTCTATAAAAACTTACATAAGCAAAGGACCCACAATAGGTCATTAAAAACTCTTGATGAGAAGAATCGTACACAAGTACCTCCTTGTTGGGAATTTCGCCAGTTTTCCAGAATTGCAGAAAAATACAACTCAACCCAATCAACAACAACCTTCTGTCTCAACCGTCTCAGATCATCATCGCCAAAAATACAAAAGACCTCAACCATACTCTGATGTCACTAGGAACCAGCAGTCTCCACGTCAGGCAACTCAGGCCTCCCATTCTCAGTCTCAAACTCCGCTTATTCCTTCCCAACCTTTAAAGGTTAAATTACCCCCTGAGCATCTACATACAGCTCCTTATCTTCCTACTGTTCAAGTAAACAACCCACCCCAAATACCTTTGAAAACATATCCCAGTACCCCATACCTCACGGCGGGTTCATCCAACACCCAGCGCTCCGATTCATACAAATTACCCAGCCCCTGATCCACATCCACATCCACATCTCAACTACAATCCAACCGATATAAACTCTATCCTACCAGCCTTCCTGTTGGATCTCCAAAATAATATAAAACCGCTAATCACTCTTCTCACTAGAATCCTGCCGAAATTCCTTTCAATCTCCCACAATGAGTGCAAAGCCCCTAGTTATCCTTTTGTAAACGCTTGTAGCGAGAGGGAGCAAGTGGTTGGACCACAACTCACCAGAGCGCTCCACCTCGAGCCTCACCGAAGCTCTCAAATTTATAAATAACTTCATTTTGTAAAAACACATTGTCATTTTTGTATAATTATAATTTCTGTATATAATACTTAGCAATATCTGTACAATGAATAATAAATAATAACAATGCAATGCACAAACCTATCTCAAGCAGACATGTACCGACCGCTTCTCGGTCACAGCCGCATGGACTAGGCCTATAAATAAGGGACTCTAAATCCCCCTATTCGATCGTAGATCCACATCCTTTCCTGGGTCTAGTCATGGCACAGGTGGCGTATACACTGCTTGAGATAGAGA